>NW_027223753.1:104200698-104448198 GCF_028538775.1 Myotis yumanensis | reverse complement strand
GATGAAGTACTTTCCCAAGGCCATACAGCCAACAAGTGCCAGATCTTTGAGGCTCAAAGTAAGAGTCACAAGTGTCACCTTCAAGCTTGGATTGATGACTCTAAGAGTACCCACAACCAGACTACACATAGTCAATGCCTGAGAAAAACCTTGTAACTTTTGCAAGCCTCCTTCATTCCTGCATTTCTTCCTTCTTTCCTTTCTATGTCCCAGATGGCCTAACTTCATCCCATCAGCTGTATACAGCCTATGGCAGTGTCCTGGGCCTGCAAGGAGGGAGATGGGCATGCAAGGAGGAGGAGACTCAAGAGCTTAAAGTCTGGGAGCAGAAGCCAGTACTGAGTGCAGGTTCCCTGAGAAGCACTGAGTTGCAAGGGAGAAGGGTGGGCCCCCAATGCATTCTTCTCTCAACTCCCATGCAGAAGGTGTTGTCCATGTTCCATCGAGGTGTGAAATTAAAGGTTCTGGGACTGACCTCTAGTTTATTAATTTTTCTTTAAAAAGTAGAAAAGAAAAGAAGGAAAGGAGGGATAACAATACCTGCCCCCCTTACTTAGACAAAATACTATGTAAGGTGAGGACTTTTGTATATTCTTAATGTGGAATTTATATCTCTGAGCGATGACACTTACCCACTTTCCCCTGCACAGGTGCCCTCCTCAAGTTCCAGTTGTAACTGTATGCAGTGAGCCCTCGATTTTGCAGATCTCAATTTAACGGACTTTGGATTTAACGGACAAATTTTGGGTCCATATGTCATATGTGAAAATTGACACCTGTTAATTTTAAAGTGCTTTTAACCAAGATTTTCTTATAATTAAATTAACAGGTTATTATTTTGTTATTAATTCAGTTATTTTTACCTGATTTTAGTAAACGGGCTATATGTTGGGAAAAATACTGTATAATTTTGCTAACATAAATAAATGTTACATATCAACAACTATAGTCTACATATTTAAATCCAAGAGTCACTGCTCAAAAACAGTGTTCTGGGAATGATCAGCACATGATCATGCTGCATTGCATGCGGAAACTGGTTCTGCTGTCACCTGGCCTGACTTTCTGCAGCAGTTTTAACTCTTTCCAGCTGATGTTCCCAGTGCACTAAGCCATGCCCCAGCCGTGTGAATTTGTTTACTACAGGTAACTGGTTAATGCATGCATCTACTAGAATTCAGTATAATATTAAAATTATAGCAATACACATAGAAAACTTTTCTGTGAAATTAAACTTTTCATACATGCTTATTTTTTTTTTCTATCTGAATGATTAAGTAAAACTCTACCTTCATTCACAGATAGTTTCTGCTATAATTTTCTGGTATTGAGCATAGCCTCATTACAACTGCCATGTTTTAATATACAGTTCTAAGTGTGGTATTCTTTCAATTAAACTAGACCAGTGATTTTCAACCAGTGTGCTACAGCACACTAGTATGCTGCAAAAATTTTGAAAACATGCAATACCTTCCCTGGCTGGTATACACAGTGGTTAGAGCACCAACACACAGACAAAAGGGTCCTGGGTCTGATTCCCAGTCAATGGCACATACCTGGATTGAAGGTTCAATCCCCACCCTGGTTGGCATGTGGGAGGCAACCAATCTATGTGTCCCTCTTACATTGATGTTTCTCTCTCTCCCTCTTCCTCTCTCTGTGTGTGTGTCTCTCTCTCTCCCTCCCTTCTTCCCTCTCTCTCTAAAAATCAATGGGAAAAATATCTTCAGTGAGAATTAACAAAAAAACAACCAATAAGCATGCAATGCCTGACTATTTAGTCAGGAGTAATGACCTCTTTTCCTTAGATTGTCAATAAAATGACAACAGCCAACAAAAAATAGCCATCTGTTGTGAATGAGTCAAAATTATACCTATTTCATTGTTAGATCAGCAAAAAAATATATTTTTTGGTATGCCACATAATTTTAGTAATTAGTTTATGTGTGCCATGAGATGAAAAAGTTTAAAAATCACTGGCTTAGACATAAGCTCCTTCAGAGCAGGTAGCACATCTTATAACTTTAGTAATCCTAAAATCTTTGGGAAAGGGCAGAGACAAAGTAAATGTTTAATATCTATATGATGACCATTATTTTAATAAGATTCCATTAAATAAAGGTAGGAAGGATTAGAAGACAGAATTTACATTAATAAATTAAATTTACCATTTTCAGAATTGCCCTGTATAGAACTTTACTCTAAGGAAATATAGACAAAACTGTTGCCTTGGATCAGGGTTTGGCAAACATTTTATTTAATCAATGACAAACAATATGTAAACAAATGGGTCTGGCTATATCCCAATAAAACATTATTGACAAAAACACAAGTCCTCTGGGGCATAATTTGCCAATTCTCTGCCTTAGATTATTGACTCTGTGAGAACATTTAAAACAAAACAAAAATTTCCTTTCCAAAATGGTGGCAGAGTAAGTGGAAACTACACTGACACACTCCCAGGACTAAACTGGAATTAGAACTAAAATACAGAAAAACCATTATGAATAATCAACTGAAGACTAGCTTGAGAGAACTCTGATAGCCAAGGATGAAAAGTGGAGACTGAATAGAGACTGGTAGAAAGTACAAAAGTACCAAAGGACTGGCCAGGCTTCCATAGACATCAACTGAAGTTCTGGAGGGATATCTCAGCTATGTGGGGTTCCTACTGACAACTCTGGGGTCTAAACCCCAAGCTGGGATCCCAGGCCAGAGCACCAGAACCGAGAAAGGTTCCCATATAAAATCTACCTGTGAAAAACAGCAGGGTTGAGATGGCTGGAAATGCAGGCACCCACTTAAAGGGCCAACACACAAAATTTTGTGTGCAACCATTCACCTTGGGCTCTGGTAGAGGGAAAGCAGAGTGGACTAGAGCTTGTGAGCAGAAGCCAGTTTTGGAGTCTCTGGATTAGAGCTCAGAAGCCAGACACCCCAGTTACCAGTCTGAAGTCATTCCCTCATATTGCAGAGGACATCTTTTTCCGTCAGACCTTTACCACCCAGGCAACTTTTGCTTTGGATGAAAGCAATTGCCTCACCTTATTGGAAAACCCCTTGTCCCACCCTGTGGAGTTTCTAAGACCCATTAGGAGACTGTGAATAACAAACAGCATGCAGGCAGAAGCAATTGCCCCATCCTGTTGGAAAACCTCTTGCCCCACTCTGTGGTCAATAACCTGAGGTTAATCAAGACTAAATAATAATCAGACTGCAAATAGAGACAGGTCTCTGGATCTAATTCAGGGCCTCGGGCTAGGGAAAGCAGACCTTAGTGCACATCTTGGTCCATTTCAAAGGCACCTGGACCCAGCAAAGGAAGCCACAAGCTATGGATTGCTGATAGCTCCAAACAGGGTCTCAGGGCCAGTAAGAAATAGCTTATGACACTATCCTCCACTAGATATTGGGAATCATAACAGACAACAAACCCAAACAGGCAGCCAAAATGGGGAGACAAAAAAAAAAAAGCCCCAAATGAAAGAGCAAGAGAATTCTCCAGAAGAAGAGCTAAATGAAATGGAGATAAAAAGTTTTTTTGATATAGAGGTCAGAATAATGATGGAAAAGATGCTCAACAGCATAAGAAAATATATGGTAACTATGAAAAAAGATCAGTCTGAAATAAAGAATGACATAATACAAATAAAGAACACATTGGAAGGAATACACAGTAGATTAGGGGAAGCCAAGGATCAGATCAGTGACTTAGAAAACAGGGTAGAAGAAAATCACTCAATCAGAGAACCAAAAAGAAAAAAACATTAAAAAACAGGAGGACAGCTTAAGGGGACAATGTGAAACGTAACAATATTAGAATAACAGGTGTGCCTGAAGACCCAGAAAGGGGGAAAGGAATAGAGAATGTGTTTGAAGAAATAATGGCAGAAAAATTCCCTAACCTGGTGAAGGAAAAAGTCAAACAAGTTTAGGAGGCCCAGAGAATCTCAAGCAAGAAGAACCCTAACAGGCCCATGCATAGACACATCATAATTAAATTGCCAATAATTAAAGACAAAGAGAGAATCTTAAAGGCAGCAAGACAAAAGCAATTTGTTATATACAAAGGAGCTCCCATAAGGCTGTCAGATGATTTCTCATCAGAAACTCTACAGGCCAGAGGGAATGTCATGAAGTATTCAAGATAATGAAAAGCAAGGATCTGAAACCAAGATTATATCTAGCAAGGCTATCATTCAAAATAGATAGTGAAATGAAGAGCTCCACTCCGCCACAAAAAAAAAAGGCTAAAGGAAATTATCACCACCAAACCAGCACTGCAATAAATGCTAAAGAGATTGCTGTAATGAGAAGAAATAGAGACAGAAACATAGGCCTGCAGGGTTAATTTTAATAACACAAACTTATCTACATAAGTAAAAAAAGGGTAAACTAATTTGACATTTTTTAAACATACACATTCGAAAAATCTACTTTATTATATAATAGACTTTCAGCTTTAATGGACACCCCCTTGTCTGAATTAGTCTGTTATGTGGAGCTTTTACTGTAGTTTTGCCTTGAAGTGCCCTAAACTCATCTGCCTCCTTGCCTTTGCGTACATGCCTTCCACAGCCTGGAATATCTTCTCCTCATCACTGTCTGCTAACTTGCTTTGGTGCTCAAATGCCATCTCCTCTATTCTAAAATAGTGTCCCTTTCCTCATTTACACCATTCAAAGTTGTGTATCTCTCACAAAATTTACTTGGCACCATAGCTAGAGCTAGTTATCATCTGTTAGGCTTCTGGCCTAGGTATGCCTGGCATTCATTCAATAAAATGTTTATTGACTTCAATTCTGCTTCAATTCTCTATGCCCTTTCTTGCCTGCACCCACACCTGGCACCTAATGCATCCCCTGGCATGTTGCAGACTCCCGGTACAAGCATCATGAGGAGAGTGAGGGCTGGCACATGCAATTGGCAAGTCTCCATAGTGCAAGGAGAATTAGGCTTTCCCTTCAGTGAGGTTAAACCTCACATGAAAGGTATGAAGCTGGGCTGCAGCCAGTTGGGTGGGGATCAGAGCCCAGGAAGAGAACATGTCCTAAAATACAGACTATGAACCAGGGCAGATACCCACAGGATTTTAGATGGCACACAGGTAAACTTTAAAAAACTTTAATAATTATATAATCTCATATTAATTAAAAATAAATAGAATTAGCACATTAAACCTATTATTTCATAAATATGCTTTAATAAAAGTTTTTGCATTTGAATAAAGATGAGTTGATTTAAAGAAAAACATTGCATAAATAATGCTACAGGATATGGGCAACTTTGGGACAGGGAAAATACTTTGGGGAGGTGGAGCTAGGAGTGAGGGGGTGTGTTCTGAGGGTCGCATCTGCTGAGAGTGGCCTCAGTAATTAACAAAATTGTTTACCTAACTGAGTTACTGTGCAAAACCTTTGTTTGAAAGGCAGAATGCAAACACAATCTTTTCTCATCACTACTTTTTCTTCCTTGGAGTGAAGATATGTGCTTGTGAATGTCAACTCTCATCTCCAGCTTTGCAGCCTGGGGCATCAAGTTTCTAATGACCATGGGTCCACACCCTTCCCAGGACCCAAAGCACCCAAATATGAATTTCCTTTTTTTTTTTTTTTCCTGCAAAGCACAGCTCTTTCCAGAAAAAAACTACTTCAAAGGCAATTCTCTTCTGGCATACATCTCAGGGCTCCATTCTAGATCCACATTCATCCTCCTTATTCAATTACGTGCTCAAAGCTGAAGTGTTTGTCCTACTTTAGGGTTTAAAAACATCCAAGGGAAAACGAGGAGCATTTAAAATTACCTTATTTTATTTTTTTGCCCTAGCTGGTTTGGCTCAGTGGATAGAGCATCCACCTTAGGATTGAGGGGTCCCAGGTTCAATGCTGGTCAAGGGCACTGCCCGGGTTGCTAGCTCAATCTCCAGTTGGGGGAATGCAGGAGACAGCCGATCAATGATTCTCTCTCATCATTGATGTTTCTCTCTCTCTCTGTCCCTCTCCCTTCCTTTCTGAAATCAATAAAAAAATATATTAAAAGAATAAAGCTACTTTTTTTTTTAATGCTACACATCTTCCTATGGGAGAATTGGAATCCACTCTCTGTTCTCTTAACTAGTCTCCAGCCACAAAGTCAGGTGGGAGAGTTAACATGGGCAATCCCAGGCATGAACAATTCGGTTATATCTCCAGCCAGGTGTTTAGTGGGCTTGCTCTCACTGCCACACAGTCCCTCCCACTGAGAGACCTCTTATTAAAATTAAAACCGAGAAAAATCTGAAACATTACTTCATAAGGATCCTCCAACTACTGGCTCTAGCAATTTGCTCATTTCAATGCTATGATATGGAGCTTGCATCTCCTAAAACAGGGCACACTTTATCCTGCACATCAACACTCTCAGGTTTGAGGCCTTGGTAAAAAAAAAAAAAAAAGAGCAGCAAATGTGACATACTCAAAAAGATTTAAGTGAACAGATTGCCTACTGGTGGACTGATTTTTCTGTATAGAAAAATTTATGCTGTGATTTTATCAGACCATAAAAGTGCACTTTTTATCAGGAACATTGTGAATATACAGCAGCACTGAAGGTGTACGACCACTAAATGATTCACAGTTATCTATCTTCTCCACAGATTCCTTATGCACTTACCATGTTTTAATGCATAGTTTGCTCAAAAAACAATATTCTTTATGACCCTTCCTGCTGGGGGTCTTGTCTCAGCATCTAGAAGTGTTCAGGAATCTGGAGAAGGCGCTGTGTGTAAATTATTAAAGAGTCCAGAGACGAAACATAATTTTGGAAGGCATTTTGGGGAGCCAGAGAAGACTTAGCTAAAGGAACTAAGTTCTCCCTTGTCTCAGAACTCCTTGCTTTTTATTAACAGAAATTGTCCTAAGGCAAGGTATACACACCAAAAGCCAGGGTTTAGTATACAGAATCCATTGTCAGATTGGAAGAATTGCCTTCTGCTGTTCAGGTGTTTGGCCAGGAGGAGGCAATAACATGTAGATTGAAATGCCCTCAGCTGTCTGGCAGCAAGCAATCATTTATGCATCCTTTTCAGGTTTGGGGAAATGCCCTCAGCCATTTCCAGATGATTCAGCCCTGCTGACATGCTGGAATTGGCTTCCGGCACTTTCCAATATAAAAATGTTTACTGACTAGCAGCAATATATGGGTACCATGGGGAGGGACTGTAGGAAGGGGAAAGCTTTTTGCTTTCTCCACACCTCCCTGTCCTCAACCCTTTCTCCTGAACTCTTTTAACCAGTACCTAACCTTATAGAAGAAGGTGCCCTTTGTTATGCCCAGATTTCAAGATTCCCAAGAAACCACATCAGGGAGCCAGCCAATTCGATGCAAAAGCATAAGAATCTTTATTCGAGCTAGCTCGGCTCCCCCACCTTGCCGACACAGCAGCAGGAAGCGGAGAGAGAGCAGTGTGCTCGAACCAGGGGTTTCATAGAGGGTTGGAGTAGGGGCGGGAGAGGGGGCTGTGCCCCCCGCCGATTGGCCAGGTGCGAGCTGGTGACCCATTACACAGGATGTGGTCATATCTATGGCGCGCACTTCCCTTGATTGTCATTGGTTAGTTTAAAATCCCGGGCGTGGCCAGCAGAGGCCTGGGCTTCCGGGAAGAAGGCCGCACGTGGCCCCAACATGGAGGATACAGGCAAGATGGAGGGCATGGCCCTCGCCCTTTCATTCCCCCCTTTGTCTTGGAACTTCCGGCTCAATCATGAGACAGACTGCTTTTCCATTCCACCGTTGCTAGAGGCCCATACTGGACATATCTTCTGGTGGAAGGGAAAGAAACCATTTTAGCTTTAACAACTTCTATTGAAATAGGATTTTTCTTCTTAAAATTCCTCCATGGCTATCAAAAAGCCAAATCAAGATTAATTTATCTACTGTCCTGATGTTTGCATAAACACAACAAGAATGGTAACTGACTACCTTTGCTGGAATCTCATGGTTGAATCTTAATGTGCCCCGTAGGGCCAGGAAGCCACGCCACCCAGCTGCCATCAGGCCCGCCTGCAGTATCTGCTGAGTTAGGTGAATCCCTCACCTGTAGCAACTCCACCTGAGCCCACGCTCCAGGCTTTAAGGCCCATCTCAGTAGCCCTCCTACCCGTTGCAGTCCAGAGTGTGTGGGGGTTCCGCAGGAACGTAGAGGCATCCCTACTGCTCCCCTTCTACTCTTACCAACCGCCAGTGATGGTAGGGCATGGGCCTGACGCTCCAGCGCCAGCCATCTTCAGGGCTTCCAAGCAGGATACCAGGCTTTCTTCGTGGCATTTTTACTGGCTTCAAGTCTTTAGAGCTTAGATAGGGCTCTTTAAAACATGATACTCCAGTCAAAGTTTTCTATTAATAAAACCACTATTAGGAACCGGTCTTATTGAATCTATGCAAAGAAATGTATTGCCATGTTAGCATTGCCAAATTTCGGAGGAATTACATAAGAAGAAAGACATACTGATCTACTTTAAGATTTTCTGACTTTCCTTGCCAATTCCTTTTAATTGTTGGCATTAAACTTTCTTTCTATGCATAACCATGCCTCAGACCTTCTACTCTAAACAGGTTTTTTTTTCAGACTACCCCTGACATGGGCATGGTCACAAAGGCCTGCAAGCAGTACACAGGCTGCCAACTGTTAGCTGTCTCTCAACAGAGACCAAAACCTGATGGGCACTGTTCCCTGCCCAGGTGGGCACCTGCCCTCTTGGCAGCTAGGCACCCTTTACTTTTTGGGGTTCACCCCACATAGTACCCTTCCAGGACAGCCAACATACATTCAAACCTGCAAGAGAATTAAAGGTTAATATAACACATCAATACAATGAAACATAATATAGGCATCATGGCCGCTTTAGGCAGCCACATCTTCTGCTACTAAACATGTGATTCTATAAATTGTCCTTGTCTCTTTGGAGCCATGTCCATGAAGATGCAGGCATTATCTAAGTCTATTCAATGTTACCAGCATCAGGCAGGTCGATCACGCCGTAGCTTGACGAAGTCTTTCCGGATCATGGATGGGTCCGCTGACCAGACGTGGGTGTGATGGACCCAGGTCGCGACGCCGTCTATCTTGAGAGCGGTGGGGGTCGTCAGCACCACGGAGTTGGGTGTAGGGGCCTTTCCATCGAGGCTCCAGGAGGTGCCTTTTGCCTGGGTGGCGCCAAGGCGCAGCCAAATGTCCTCGTGCGCCCTCTGGAGCCCTCTCAAGAAAAGAGACAATTCTTGCAGCAAGAAAGTCAGGAATGATAGGGGGTGGGGCCTGACCAGCTTCATTCTCGCCTATCTTTACAGATTTCAAGGCCCATTGTCTTCCTTCACAGGCAGGGGGAAGGGCCCATTAAGTCTTTGCCTTGAGGAACTGTGAGCCCCATCCTCAAATGTCCCAATCAGATTAGAATTCCAAAATCCCAACCCAGCACAGAATATTACATAGAAAATCAAAGTTCCCAGTAAACAAACAGACAGAGGTGTTTACAAACATACTTACACCTTTTCAGTGAACAAGTATCTTTACAGTCTTGGGGTCTTGAGCAGATAACAGGAACACCGCCCCCAAGTCCCCTGATGGGGGCCTGACAGGAACAGATGTGGGGCTCTTCCCTTTCCCACATCCCAGGACAGGATTCTTGACCTATGTCTTATTTAGATAGAAACGGTTTTTATCACAAACAAACAAACAAATACAAAACCAAGAAAATCAAGGCCAGAAGTACCCTCTGATGTTTTAGGGGTACCAAGGAAGGAGAAGTTCCAGCCTTTCTCACAATCCA
The DNA here is from genome assembly GCF_028538775.1 of Myotis yumanensis. Lineage (NCBI taxonomy): Eukaryota > Metazoa > Chordata > Mammalia > Chiroptera > Vespertilionidae > Myotis > Myotis yumanensis. The sequence goes on along the minus strand of NW_027223753.1, from coordinate 104,438,395 downwards.
CCACCAGTGACCAGTTCCAGCTTTTTAACATTCATTTAACATTTCTTTCCTTCCATTACACCAAATCCATGCTTTTTAGTTAGTTAGAACTTTTAGCCTTAATTTTTAGGTGACATGTAAATAATTAACATTCCTCAGATTAACAATACATTCAAATTTAACAACAAGGATACATATTTAAGCAATAAGGATAAATCAATTTACAGAAACCAGTTTCTACCTGAAATAATCGTACTTTAGAAATTAGATTACTGCTATCAGTCCCTCTTAAAGACTTTGACATAACCTTTGATTGTCCTTAGTTTAAGGAAAGCAGGGTTTTCTAGATTTAAGAGATTAGTTTAAAAATAAATCCTCGAAGCAAGCATGCTTGCAGCCCCATAAAACTCCGCCTTAAAGCTCCACCCCTGAGTAAATCAGAGGGCGGGGCCTTTGCTGTTTCAAGATGGCGGCCCCCAGGGGAGCAGCAAACCATGCGGCCATGGCTGCCAAGGCTTGGAGCCCAAAATGGTGGCTGTACCAATAAACAAAGGCATTTAGTTACCACAATAACACAATTTTTCCCAATTCAATCCGAACATTTCTTTGTCAGGTTCATCTCTGCCATTTTTAAGGCCAAAACAGTCTCGGGTTTTTATTCTGTACACAGCAAATGGTTAGGTTCAACTCAAAACTATGCGCACTCGTTTTTAAACTGGTATTTTCCCTTTACACGTGCACAGAAATCCCAGATGCATTTTAAAACTTTTACATTTCTAGCTGGGGCGATCTCCATGGGAAGAGGCCAGCTCGCATCCAGAGCCGCCACCGCCCCCGGCCTCCCCGGTGTTCGGCCCTCAGGCTCCGCGGGGGACCTTCCCCCAACCCGATGCCAACTGGGGCCTCACTGCTCCCGCCTCCCGTGAGCAACGCGCCGGCCCCGCCCCCCGGGCTACACCTGGCTCCACTCACTCGCCACAAGCCCGGGGCCAACGCCGGCCAACGCAGGCAGCCGCCGCCGCCGCCAGGCTCCGCGAATGAGCTTGTCCGCGCCCGGCCTGAGCCCCCGGGGCCGCCCCCCGAAGGCGCTCCGCCGCCCATGGCACCGAGCGCAGGCCCAAGCTGCGGGGCTCGGGCTGCCTGGGCTGCTGCCGCCTCTCCCGTCTCATCCCCGGGGCGCGACCCCGCGCACGACTCGGCCTCGGCGCGAGCCACAACCCCGGCAGGACCGGGGCGGGGAAGGGGACCCCGTCGCTGCGACGGGCCCCGCGACCCCAACCCTTTCGACCGTTGGCCGCGTGCAGCGCGAGGAAGCTCCCGAATGGGAAAAACCGTGGCCTCGGGGTCTCTCCCAGGCTGCGCCGCTCGGGCTCCAGCTCCGGCCCAGCACCCGCCACCGACCGGGCCGGAGGCCGAGCCCCCAGGGCAGCTGCCGCAGCCGAGCCGCCTGCGCCCGCGGCGCGGCCAGGCCCCGGGGCAGCCGCGCGCCGGCTTCAGCCTCCGCATCCAGGCGCATCTTTCCTTTCCTGTGGCCCGAGGCACAGTGATCCCCTGCCTTTAAACTCACATACTTTCACCAGACATTCATTCAGAGTTTAAACAATCCATTCAATTCCTAACAACTTCCCAATTTCTGAGGGAGCTCTAAAGCCTCCCGCAATCTCCTTGAACTGATCAATCACAATACCCAAAGGAGCAGTCTGAGTCCATCCCATAACATCTGTCCAGTAATTCCACAGAAAACAAAAACACAGACAGACAAACAGGGCCCCAAAGAACAGCCTTCCACTTCCATGGAAGAGACAGACGGTGGCTTACGCCAAACCGGCGGGAACTACCCACCTCGTCTCAGATTGGGGTTTCTACAGACCTTCCGCCTTTTCGGAAGCAAAATTACACCCCTACAGATACAGATGGAGGATCGAGGCGTCCCCCGACTCCTCCCGCCCTTTGACCCCCTTGTGCGTCCACGGTCAATGTGGGCGATACAGATTTCAGAAGTGAGCTCACACAGAACAGATAAAGCACACAGAACAGACAAACACAATACACAGACACTTACCGCGGCCATGCAGATTCTACGAATTGGGGGAGTCCCTACATGGTCTTGGGAATCCCGGACGAGCCCCCAAATGTTATGCCCAGATTTCAAGATTCCCAAGAAACCACATCAGGGAGCCAGCCAATTCGATGCAAAAGCATAAGAATCTTTATTCGAGCTAGCTCGGCTCCCCCACCTTGCCGACACAGCAGCAGGAAGCGGAGAGAGAGCAGTGTGCTCGAACCAGGGGTTTCATAGAGGGTTGGAGTAGGGGCGGGAGAGGGGGCTGTGCCCCCCGCCGATTGGCCAGGTGCGAGCTGGTGACCCATTACACAGGATGTGGTCATATCTATGGCGCGCACTTCCCTTGATTGTCATTGGTTAGTTTAAAATCCCGGGCGTGGCCAGCAGAGGCCTGGGCTTCCGGGAAGAAGGCCGCACGTGGCCCCAACATGGAGGATACAGGCAAGATGGAGGGCATGGCCCTCGCCCTTTCACCCTTCCCAAAAGTGGGTGCTAAATTCTGACTTCAGTACTTAGGCTATAAGATGGAAATCACTGATTAACCTTCACCCTCTTCTCTTTTCAGTTCTATATCCATTTACAGTCCCAAGGAGAATCCAAATGTATTTGATGCTGTGGCATTCCTCCAGTCCCTGGGGAATTTCCTGGGGATCTTTGCCGGCTCTTTTGCAATGGGATCTGCGTATGCTGTTGTTACTGCACTGATATCCTTTGTCTGCATGGGGAGAGCTAGGGACTGTGTCTTTGGAATGTTTTGGGAAATGGACAACCACCAAGCCTGCAAATGGTTAGTCTGGTTCAAGGATGATACAACACCACTGGGGCCATCTGAATCACCCTCCAGGCAGAGGTTGGTACAGGTGACAGAGGGGCCCAGGCTCTCTTCTTGTCCAATTCCAGTTCTATCACAACTGACACTATCTGATCATAAGATATTAACTATCTTAAAAATTATTATCTCAGAAAACAGGTAGGTAGGGGCATCAGGATTGGCTATATTAGGGTCCAAAGGAAAAAAAAATGAAGGTACAATGTCAAGAACAAGGCTTAAGTGACTAGAAATGATAAAGCAAGTATCCATATCCTCTACCTCCTTTTCAAGCTTGCATCAATCACTAGCTCACAGTGCTGACCAAGCCAAAGGTCATTGTGGGTCTAAACAAGCATCCATGGCTACTACCTGGAAAGGGACCAGTAAGCAAGGCAGAAAATATGTCTGCCATATCTGGGCAATCTCATTCCCTCTTTTGCAGCAGAGAGGTTGGAGGATTGGTAGAGCTCTTAGAGGATTTAAGCCAGATAATGAAGCTGCTCTGGTGGGCGGTTCACTTAGAGCAGTTGGATGGGGCAAAATAAATCAGAGTTGAGGAGGAAAGCCAGAAGGCCAATGTTAAGTGTGAGAGTTTAATGAAGGCCTCAGAGAAGATTAGAGTAAAGGATTAAAAACTAAAAATTTCTGAGGAAAAGAGAAGGAAGAAAGTATAAGAGGCGTCCAGGTGTCCAGGTAAAAAAAAAAATGTTGGGGTCTTTTTCCATGGTGACTGACCAGCTACTAACAAGCTGAGCTTTACTAAGGGTTTCTAAGATATCAGAGTATGAGTAAAACATGGAGGCTGTCTTCAACTGGTGACAAACTTTGAAAGACAATCTCTACATAATAGCTGGATAGAAAGTGGATGCCAAAGCCACAGCCAATTTATTAGTACTCTAAAAATTGAAATGGGAATGAGGACACTGTGTCTGGAATTATCTAATAGACTTGTGGCCAATCTCATGATTCTGGAAAATAATTCGAAAAGCAGTATTTAGATGCTAAGTTAGACTTGGGCATGTGAGAGGTAGAATATAGGCAAAAGTTACAAGATAAGTGATTCAAGGAAAATGGGGTGGGACCAAGGTGGCGAATTGTGAATGTGCCTGGGAGGACCACAGCATTAGGGTGGTGAGCGATGGAAGATGAGGGAACACAGGGGGATGGAGTCAGCTGCATAGCTTTTAGGAGTATCATTCAAAGGAAGTGACACACTGGAAGTCCTGTTTTAAAACATAATGATAACTGGTATGTAGGGTGATCAGATCAGGGGATTAGAATCAAGGAAAACTGATGATTAATTATAGGGGAAACATCTGGAAGGAGACCAATATTAGAATAATCTCTAAAACTTAGTTGTTGATATCTCTATAAGAGATAAATAAAGGGAGAGAAACCAAGTCCACTCCTAAGGTTTGTTCTGAAAACCCTGGAGAATTCCAACTCATTGACAGAAATAAAGTAAGTCAGAAAAGGTAGGACTCATTTCTAACAAAAATACTGATTAATAATCTACTCAGTATTTATGATATGTTGGGATGCCTAATTTGTTTTACATGCACCCATTTGACTTTCACAATAATCATATCATACAGATCCTATTTTTATTGGACACTGAAACTCAGAACGGGTAAGTTATTGCTCAAGGTCATGCAGCTGGTAGGCAGAGCCATGATTCAAACCCAGAGAGTGAAACCCAGAGACAGGCCATGCTCCTGATTACTACTCCCCATTGCCTCTTAATTCTTAAGTGGAATTATAATGGAGGTCTCAGGTTTAGAGTAATAGTAATGGTGATAACAACATGTAGTACATGTCAGCATGTGCCAGGGATTTTATGTGTATCTCCTCATTTTAATCAACCCTGTAAGACAGGTTATAATTAGCCTCACTTTAACATGGGGAAACTGAGGTCTAGGAGGTTAAGTAGCTCACTCTGGGTCACATATCAGTAGTAATTAACATGATAATAATAACATTTGTTGGGAACACTGCTATGTGCCAGCCATTGTCCTTAGTATTTTGCATGGATTATCTCAGAAAACTCATATGAGAATCTTGGAAGGGAGAGACTGTTACTTCCCCAAGTTTACCGCTGAAGAGGCTGTATAGCCAGGACATTTCAGGGCAGGCATTGAAACACAGGCTTTTGGTTCCAGAGCTGCTCAAGGTGGAGGAGCTGAGCCCGAAGCTCTCCTCTGCCTGACATGAGGGAATGCATAGACACAAAAGTAAATGAGTCTATACCAGCAGCAGTTCTCAACCTGTGGGTCGCGACCCCTTTGGCGGTCAAACGACCCTTTCACAGGGGTCGCCTAAGACCATCCTGCATATCAGATATTTACATTACAATTCATAACAGTAGCAACATTACAGTTATGAAGTAGCAACGAAAATAATTTTATGGTTGGGTCACAACATGAGGAACTGTATTTAAAGGGCCAGAAGGTTGAGAACCACTGGCTCTATAGGGAAGGGGGAAAATTCCCAGAGATTGAAAGTTTGCCATGAATTGGATCAGATCTGGACAAAAGGGTGGAGACAGAAGAGATTGCGGCTCAGTCACAGACGCAAGTCAATCATGCTGCACCTAGTGGCCTTGGCACTCACCAACGAGGTGCATGGGAAATAGGTGCACAGGCATTCCCTGATGGTAACAACCTCCCACTTTGTCCACAGGAGGTTAAGGCTCCTTAGGGTGCAGGCCTCTGGATGAACTTGGGGCTTGATGTAGAACTGAACTCCTTTCTGGAGAAGGGTGAAAGAAACAAATGCCCTATGCCCACCTGACCTCCTGAGATGTCTTGGCAACAAAGTAGAAGAAGGAGCCAAAGAAACAAGCTCCCCCTGGAAACAAAGCCTACCTCCTGGCAGTGAAAGGGGATGCTGAAAAGGGTCAACTGGCCACCCCTGCTTTCCTCCAGTTAAGAATTAGTTACAGATCCTTACTGAATCTATTTTCAGGAAAGGATTTTTACAAGACAAATTAATTTAAATCACACTAATAGAAAAACTTTCATATCCCTGTTGCTTACCAGGTACACTCTTCTGAGTGCTTAATGTATAGCAACTGGTTTATACACCTAGTAGGTAGGTTGAATTATCATTCCCATTTTCACATAGGGAAACCAAGGCACAGAGTGACCAAGGGACATGTCCAAGATGACACAGTAGGTCTGAACCCAGGTGGACTTGACCTCCAGAGGACATATTCTCAATAGTGACATTCTGTCTCTTCTTGACATTTTGTGCTTCTAATACTTTACAAAATATTTTTAATATACTTTGTATTATTTTACTTTTCACCCTTGTATGAGTAGGAATTATTCTCCTTGACAAATCACATAGGATAGAAATGAGACTCAGAGAGGTTAATATATTGCTCAGAAATCTTCTACCCCAAGGGTCATACTTTTCGCTTCCATGCCCTGCTGCCAAACACCTGTTAATGTGAATTCTTCTTCAGATTTTTTTTCTAGATAGATAAAAAATGCAACATTTCATCTCATTTGTAGAGTGTTTTTGCCTAACCCTGGACACAATTGTGATGTAAACCTTTCCCACTGATCACGTACTCCTAATCATTTCTCCATAACCCTTTCTCCACATAGCCTGGGTCACTAAGTCTTTGCTCTATTTGCAATATGTAGGCCATTGACTAAGTGTTATTCTGGTCAAAATGAACATCTGTCTGACCTAGAATTGATATACATTTTCATCTACCCTACTTAGACCAAGTGGATATGGTCACTGAATATAATACTGCTCCTGATCCTATTTCCCACTCCAGGAGAGAAGAGTGTTCCAGGTGCTTTGTCCAAAGAGTAGCCCTTTCCCGGGAGCAGTGGCCTCCTTTGGTGCTGACCTGCCTGCAGCTTCTCATTCACCCACAATCTGTGGCTTTGTTCTCAGGATCTGCTACAGTCTCCTGAGGAGCATGTCCCAAGGCCTAAATTCAAATTCAAGAGGTTGTGTACAGTTAGCTAGTTTCTTCCTCTTAGTAAGACAATTTTTCTTTTTTTATCTGAACACAGGTTTGTATTTTTATCAGAGTGTTAAGCACCCAGTGAAACAATGAAGCTGTGCTGACCTTCACATAGCCTTAGGGAGTTACCATGCTAGCCAGGTCTGAAACCCTTTCTTTTACTCAGAAACTAGCACAACCACATCAGTATCTCTCAGCCAATAAATAGACTTTGCTAGGTGGCTCAGGAGGCGGAGGAAATAAAGAGAGCCGAGTCGATCAGAAAAGAAAGAAAAGGAAAGGTTTTATTCTGCGTCCCCGGGCGACCCCCGGACCCCAAGGACAGGGCCAGTGGATTCGCACCCACAGGGAGGGGGCACTTTGTTTATACTGCTGTTGGGTGAGGGGTGGGGACATGAACTGAGGAAGTCCCTGCCACAGGAGGTCAGCAGGGTATTCAGGAAGGAGTCAGTATCTGTGTGGGGGTCGTGTGGATTCCAGGGAGAAGCCAGTATCTGTGTCTGGCACGCTGATCTGTTTGAAATTCCAGGGAGGGTCCATTATCTCATCACACGTCTGCATATATCTGATCCTGAGCTCTCTCCGACCTAACAGACTTAGCTGTCAGAGCGGCTGTTTCCCTTAACTTGTCTTCATCACTTGACCAAATTTACCAAACTGCATGAGTTCCCTCTGCTGGAGACGGGCCTGCTCTTCCTCCTGTCTTGGAGCGCCTTCCTGTCTGCGGAAGCAGCAGGCCTCACAGGTGTGTGTTCCACTCAGCCTTCCTGGGGACTCTGGGAGAGACAAATAATAATTCATCCATTTTGTACACAACAGCTTAACTGAAAGTCTCCAAAATGCCATTTCCTCTTCTGTCCTTGCTGGTCAGGAGAGGATGTTAAAATCTACAAGTGACTAATTAATAGAGGTGATGGGTAACTTTAGGAATAATTGTTCACAGCAAGTGTCCAGGATGTGCAAGTGTCCATATCATGTTTAAAATCTTTGCACATATACTATGGCAGGCCAGAAAACAGCTACGTGAGGCTCCACAGCTCAATACCTCTTTACCATAGAAAGTCTATATATAGGGTGCTCTGAGATGGAATAGTTGATAGAGAAAGGGGCAGTCCCTAAGGTCTCCAGGGCCATAGATCCAGTGATCTAAATTCAGCAATTAGATTGCCTTTCTGCAGCAGTGAGGGTTTGCACTTGGCTAGCTGCAACGATTGGGTGCTTTTCTATGTAGAAGAATCACAGTGGCTTCTACAAAATGTCAAAGCTATTTCTTTCTTTTGGCCCCTTTCCTGCTTCTCCTGGGTTTCAATCCCTGATCCTTGATATTCACTACATCTTAACTAACATTCAAGTGGTGAGAATCCCTCCAGAAGTGTTAATTGGTAACAGGATATCTCCCTGAAGTAATTTGCATTTTAATAGTTGGTACTTTAAATCTAAATAATAATAAAAGTTGACATATTGAAAAGTAAACTATGCTACCACTGGGTGCTTGCTAACTGCCTTGTAGGAAGGTTCTCATTAATTTATAGAAAGATTAAAAGTTAGGAAGCATATAAACCTGGTTTACTCACCCAATAGTAAGTGGTAGAGCTAAGTTTTAAAATTAGGAGATTTGATTCCAGAGCCTGGGCTGGTGGGGACCAAGCATCACTACCTTGAATAAAATTTCACCTATGAAATATGAGGTAGCCCCTAAGAATAGAAGATATCTGGGCCCCAGGGGTCTGCCTGGTCCATTTGCCCCTAGGCTGTTTTGGCTGTCCTTTGAACATGAATTTCTTGGCAAATCTTTTTTTGTTTTATTGATCTCTATTGTTGAGAGTATTACAGATGTTCCTCATTTTCCCAAAAAGCAAAGGCCATAACAAGAGACAAGGAAGGACACTACATAATACTAAAGGGATCATTTCAACAAGAGGATATAGCCCTGGTAAATATATATGCACCCAATATAGGAACACCTAAATTCTTGGAAGAATTTAAGGGACAGATTGATAGCAAGACAGTCAGAGTAGGGGACTTTAACATCCCATTGACATCACTGGATAGATCTTCCAGACCAAAAAATCAACAAGGAAACAGTGACCTTAAGTGACACACTAGATCAGATGTATTTAATTGATATTTACAGATCATTTAACCTCAAAGCTGAAGAATATATATTCTTCTCAAGTGCACATGGACATTCTCAAAGATAAAACACATGTTAGGACACAAACTAAGTCTCTATAAGTTCAAGAAGATTGAAATTATAGCAAGCATCTTCTGGGATCACAATGGCATGAAACTAAAAATCAACTACAATAAAAACACCAAAAACATTCAAACATATGGAGGCTAATTAGCATGTTATTAAACAATGAATGGGTCTCCAATGAGATAAAGGAAGAAATAAAAAAAATTCCTGGAAACAAATGAAAATGAACACACAACAACCCCAAATCCTGGCAAAATTTCGGTAATGATGTCTGTCCTGTTGTTCTGGGCAGTTGTAGAGCTGCAAGAACCAAGCAATTCCCTCAGATGTTGAGTATGTCTGTCGCTCACACAGAAAGCCACCTTGCCAGTAAAAGCTTAAGACCCTATAATCAGGACTACATCACCAGAAGCCACCTTACTTACCCTTGTATCCAAATCATCCAACACAACCTCTATTATAGTAGTGCCTTACTAGTTGTTAGGGAGGTTGCTGAAGAATTTATGTGTGCCCGAGAAAAAGAGCACTAGTGTCCCTTAAATGAAATAATGGAGGTACAATTTATACCTACCATTCAAAAATTGTTGGTTCCCTTTTTATCACTTAACATGTTGTAAAATGATGTAATATTAACAATAAGAATACATATTTGACCTTTCAGGAAGGTCAAAGAAGTATCTTAACTCACCTGACATTTTTAGTCTACTGTTGAACATTGTAATAAAAACACACACACTCACAGGCACACACGCACACACACACACACACATTCACAAAAAAATTGTTTGTTTCTGTGTGTGAAAATTGTCTTTCTATTTTCTGGTCCATTTCAGCAAGATCTTGTTTCATTAACTATTTTAAAGGTTATGGCCCATGTGTTAATTGCTAATTTATCTGTACCCTGCTCTTGGACCCACCCTTTTGAACCTGTTATTCTTATTGGATGCCATGGAGACCACCACTAAGGAGTCAGCATGATGGGATGGGTGAGTGAATGTGTGGCCCTCAGTAGCAGAAAGGCTCAGATGTCCAAGGCTGCAACCAGGGGCACACTCAATCCAGAGCAGTGCTTCAGATTAAGCAGCATGCCTGATAGGCATTCACTATAAACCAGTCTAGGTGTGAGCATTTTCTACTGCCAAAGACCAAGCCTGCTGAGTTCAAATTACTTATTTGTTTATTCATTAATTATTTAATCCTTTCCTATTTCCAAATTGGATTTGAGACAACTTATAACATGCATATCATGGAACCATTTAGTTGAAGGCAAACACTCAAGTGCTTTGGCCTAGAGTATTTCTGCAAAATTAGGCAGCTATTTATTGCTGTGGTTTGTCAATAAATATAGCTCTGAGCTTTCTAGCAGCCAAAGCCAAGAGGGAAACCTGATAAATCATACAGGAAAAACAGCATTATAAAAAGAAATCATACTTATTTGTAAAAATGGACAAAATTTTTTTCTGGTACTAAAATTTTAAGGCAATTTATCACATGCTTTCTTATATAAGGGCCTTTAAACACCACAATGGACAGTGTATTTAATAATAGTTTCCAGGAAGATGGAGATTTATTCCTCATGTAGTCATTTCTCATATCAACCTTAAATAAAATCTGAGGGTGTGGTATCAAATTCAGTTCTCTAAGTAGTTTATGTAATGATAAAAATCCTTCTAGTTCTAATTAACAAGTAAATTAATAATATGCAAAGCTAAAATACTGTGCATAGAAAACCTTAAAGACTCCATCAAGAAAATATTAGACTTAATAAATGAATTCGGCAATGTAGCAGGATACAAAATTAACACCCAAATATCTATGGAATTTTTATATACCAATAGTGAATTTACAGAAAGAGAGATGGAAAAAACAATCCCATTTACAAGTGCACCAAAAAAATTAAAATACGTAGGTATAAACTTAACTAAGGAGGTAAAAGACCTGTATTCAGAAAACTACAGGAAACTGAAAAAAGAGATAGAGGAAGACATAAACAGATGGAAGAACATACTATGTTCATGGATTGGTAGAATCAACATCATTAAAATGCCCAAAGCAATCTATAGATTCAATGCACTTCCCATTAAAATACCAATGGCATATTTCACAGACCTAGAATGAACTCTCCAAAAATTCATCTGGAATAAAAAAAGAGCCCCAATAGCCTCAGCAATCCTGAGAAAGAATAACAAAGTAGGAGAGATCTCAATACGAGATATCAAGCTGTATTACAAAGCCACTGTTCTCAAAACTGCCTGGTACTGGCACAAGAACAGACATATAGACGAATGGAATAGAATAGAGGACCTAGAAATTGACCTAAGCCACTATGCTCAATTAATATTTGACAAAGGAGGCAAGAGCATACAATGGAATTAAAATAGTCTCTTCAATAAATGGTGTTGGGAAAATTGGACAGATTCATGCAAAAAAAATGAAACTAAATGAATAACTTACACCATACACAAAAATAAACTCAAAATGGATAAAGGACTTAAACATAAGACGGGAAACCATAAAAATCTTAGAGGTATCCACAGGCAGCAAATCTCAGACATATGTCTAAGCAATATCTTCACCGATACAGCTCCTAGGGCAATGGAAACTAAAGAGAAAATAAACAAATGAGACTACATCAAAATAAAAGGCTTCTGCACAGCAAAAGAAAACATCAACAAAACAACAAGAAAGCCCACTGCATGGGAGAACATATTTGCCAATGTTATCATTGATAAGGGTTTAATCTCCAAAATTTTACAGGGAACTCATACAACTTAACAAAAGGAAGATAAACAACCCAATCAAAAAATGGGCAACGGACCTAAATAGATACTTTTCAAAAGAAGACAGAAGGAAGGCCAAGAGACATATGAAAACATGCTCAAAATCACTAATCATTTGAGAGGTGCAAATCAAAATGACAATGAGGTATCATCCCACACCTGTCAAAATGGCTATCATCAACAAATCAACAAATGACAAGTGCTGGCGAGGATGCGGAGAAAAAAGAACCCTCATGCACTGCTGGTGGAAATGCAGACTGGTGCAGCTACTGTGGAGAACAGTATGGAGTTTCCTCAAAAAACTAAAAATGGAACTCCCATTTGACCCAGTAATCCCACTTCTAGGAATATATCCGAAGAAACTAGAAACATCAATCAGAAAGGATATATGCACCCCTATGTTCATAGCAGCACAATTTACAATAGCTAAGATTTGGAAACAGCCTAAATGCCCATCAGCAGATGAATGGATTAGAAAACTGTGGTACATCTACACAATGGAATACTACACTGCTGTAAAAAAGAATAAATTCTTACCATTTGCAACAGCATGGATGGAACTGGAGAGCATTATGCTAAGTGAAATAAGCCAGTCAATGAAAGAAAAATACCACATGATCTCACTCAAATATGGATAATAAAGATAATTATAAACTGATGAACAAAAATAGATACAGAGGCAGAACAGCATTGAACAGACTGTCAAACTACAGTGGGAAGGCTGGGGAGGATTGGTGGGGGGAGGTAAGAGATCAACCCTGAAAGACTTGTATGCATGCATATAAGCATAACCAATTGACGCAAGATACTGGGAGGTAGGGGAGACCAGGGGAAGGTCAATGGGGAAAAAAAGGAGACATATGTACTACTCTCTGTAATACATTAAGCAATAAAATAAAATTTTTAAAAAAATTAAAAAATAAATTTTAAAAAAATTAAAAATAGAACTCCCATTTGACCCAGTAATCCCACTTCTAGGAATATATCCCAAGAAATTAGAAACACCAATCAGAAAGGATATATGCACCCCTATGTTCATAGCAGCACAATTTACAATAGCTAAGATTTGGGAACAGTCTAAGTGCCCATCAGCAGATGAGTGGATTAAAAAACAGTGGTACATCTACACAATGGAATACTATGCTGCTGTAAAAAGGAAGGAACTCCTACCATTTGCAACAGCATGGATAGACCTGGAGAGAATTATGCTAAGTGAAATAAGTCAGTTGGAGAAAGATAAATATCACATGATCTCACTCATTTGTGGAATATAATGAACAACATAAACTGATGAACAAAAACAGATACAGAGATAGAGAATCATCGATCAGACTGTCAAACCTCAGAAGGAAGGTAGGGGAGGGTGGGGGTAAGGGGGAGAGATTAACCAAAGGATTTGTATGCATGTATATAAGCATAACCAATGGACACAGATACTAGGGAGGTGAGGGCATGAGCGGAGGGAGCAGTCGGACGTCCCTCAAGGGGTCCCAAATTGGTGAGGGTGCAGGCTGGGCTGAGGGACTACTCCCCTGCACGAATTTCGTGCACGGGGCCTCTAGTATATGTATATGTATGTTCTGAGCTTTCTATTGTTCCACTGAGCTTCTGGTCTCCCCTGTCTTTATTATTTCAACCTCATAGCTCATTTCAATCCCTTCCCTTTCCCCAGGTTCTTTGCTATAAATACTAATATTTATTATTCCATTTGGACTTGAAAATAACTGCTAGGTTTCAAGCAAAAAATAACTCTGAGATTATGATTATGATTGCATTAAATTTTTATATTAATTTGAAGAGAAGTGGTGTTTTTACAGTGTTGAGTCTTCCCACACAGGAGTATATTATATCTCTCCCACTATTCAAGTTATATTTTATGCCACTACTACATTTTTATATACTGTCTTCACATTGCAAATTTCTTGTTAAGTACTTTTTAAGCTATTTTATACTTGAGGTACTATGATGAATGGAAACATCTTCCATTATGGTTTCTAACTGGCTATTGTTTGTTTATGTGCCTCTAGATTTCACTATGATATTTGAGTTACTCTTTATAATTCTGAAATATGGAACTAGAGCTGATTTGAAGAATTAAGATTCATAAGCAGAAGTTATATAGACTATCCAGGCCATAAGGGCTATATCAGCACCAGCATGCTGGCTGATGCATTCTAGGCACTCAATATCTATTGTGCACTGGAATGAATGATTTTTGCTTAACAAAAGGAAAAATGCCAACATCGGAACAATGGATTTCTTTATGCATGCCCCATGCCTCATAATATTCTTTCAGATTCTACATATCCACTGATCAGGATATTTCAGTGCAATTTATATGCTAACTAAAGGATATATAATAGCCTAGCCAGTTTGGCTCAGAGGATAGAGCGTTGGCCTGTGGACTCAAGGGTTCTGGGTTTGATTCTGCTCAAGGGCACATGCCCGGGTTGCAGCCTTGATCCCCAGTAGCAGGCTTGCAGGAGGCAGCCAATCAATGATTCTCTCTCATCATTGATGTTTCTATCTCTCTCTCCCTCTCCCTTCCTCTCTGATATCAATTAAAATATACTTTAAAGAATATATAATAAATGGCATTAATCTGAAATTTTACTTCTCTAACTATTATGTTAAAATACAAACATGTAGACCTGAGGAAATAAGAGCCTAGTCTAGAAGAATATGGTGTACATATGTTGGTTTGGCTGCCCAGCACCCATTCTCACTTTCACTAGGAATAGCATCTGATGTTACTTAGGGAACTACTTCCTTCTCCTCCATCAGATATCATCTTTTAATCAAGGTATGTATACCCCCCCGCCCCTAGCCCCTGGACAAGAACACTCAAAGCTAGGTCAGGCAGATACATCTTCCCTGGGGTATGAACCTTTAGGAGGGATACAGAGGAGGTGTAACTGTTGGTATCTCTTCTTTTCAACAGCAAAACCCTGCTGAGACCCCCTATCTCTTCATGCCACAGTCCTTGGAGTTTCCTTCCTGCCTCTTTTCTGAGAGGTATTATGCTTCCCTCCAATAAATTCCTTTCTGATTATGGTAGCCAAAATTAGTTTTTATTGCTTGCAAACAAGGAAACCCTAATGGTACAAGGGAAGGAAGAATCACAAGGTATTTCAACAAAAGAAATTGCATAACTTGGTGACAGAAGGGAAGAGAGGCTCAGAGACACAGCCTTTAGGCTAGGACACTTGGGACCATCTTATGCCAGGTGCATACTGATAGAAAAAAAGTCAGGCTTTTAATGACAGTTTGCAGTGTTCATTATCCATTTCGATTCAGCTTCTTATAAGATTAATTATGAACACTTCAGTTTGAGGGGGCTTGCTCATTACACATCTCTGCTTTCACTTTCCATTGTTACTAATTTGATGATGATCATTTGATTTATTTCGATCATCTTTTACTTGAAAGGCCACATTTGTAGCTGAATTCATCTCCATCCTTTGGAAATTGTACCTGCAAATGTTCAATAGACACATAGAACTTAGTTTTATGGAAACAAGTTGCTTTTAGAAATGCAAATGAAAGTTGGTGCTTCTATTACCCAGAAGTCTGATTCTCTGCTGCTGGGAATATATAAGGACAGCTTGAGAAACTCTTCTTTGGGGAGACTGGGCAGAATGTCAAGTACAAGTGAGTCAGAGGATGAGAGTGTGTAGCTGGGAATGGACTTTGGGAGTCCCTGCCAGCCTGGAACACACAGAGAGGAGTGTGTGTGGACATGTCTGCCCTACTGAAAAGTCAGCTACTGAAGTGTATGTCTCTAGTTTATAGCTTTTATGCTGATTTGCTGAGGGATTGAAATAAGTCCTCCTATTAATGGGTATCTCAGTTTTCTTTACCACTAAGGTAAAAGGATTTTATTCTTTTGTAATGGAGGGACACCGTGAGTGAAGGAATGTGACTTGTGAGTAAATGTGTGACCGAAAGGCAGTCTCTCTCTGAGGTGCCTGGTACACATGCATATCTAATCTCTGATCCAATGGAATTTTTCTTGTACAGAGGCCTATTCTCTAAAAGTCATTAGGTTACTGAGCCATTATTTTAAATTGAATATTGAAAATAATTCAGTAGTATTATTTATAGCATAACCTATAATGGAATTGAATCCTATTGTAGAAGCTGCTCTTCAGTTTATAAAGATACCAAAACGCACAGCTAGACAGGTTATTTGAAAATTCATTTCTGTAATGTTTCCCAGCTGAGACTTTGTGAGTCAGATTTGTGCCAGAAGCAAACTTTCAGGGACTGTCATTAAACACCCAAAGAGTGATTTCTAATGGCACACTGGCCCACATCTAATGATTTCTTTGCTTCTAGGCACTGCTGTAAAGGGCAGCATCCATTTTTAGGATCCTGGAGAATATTGTATGTCCAGTGGAGGCAGAGAAGGGGGAAGAAGGCCATTGGCATACCTCATTTTCTCATACAAAAAGTAAACAGTATAGCCCACTACTGTCTTTACTCAGCATAAAATGATTTCTGTCTAAAAAAAGAAACATGAAAAATCAGAAAGAAAAGTCCTGATTACTGCTGCTGTTGGGCATTGGAGTCTAATTCGAGAGAGTAGAAGACTGAAAAAAAAATCATTTTCTATCCTCACCAGAGGATATGTTTATTGATTTTTTTATTTTCAAAGTTTTTGAGAGCGAGAGAGAGAGAGCGAGAGAGAGAGAGAGAGAGAGAGAGAGGTGTGAGAGGAACATGCTCCCATACATGCCCAACCCTTTGGTATATAGGATGCCACTCCAACCAACTGAGCCACCCAGTAAGGGCTGAAAATTTTTAAAAAGCTGGCAAAAACAAGTGATGGTCTGGCCTAGTCTTTAAGGAATTAACCAAGTTATCTGAAAGAGAGGAGCACTCAGCACTCATGGAATTTCATCCCAATCCAGAACGATCTCCTGCAGTGATGGGAGCCTATTTCATTGTCATGATAAAGAAACTGACACATCCCCTGAGGGCTTCCAGACTATGAGAGGGGGCAGTCCAGGTTGAGGGACCCCCCCCACAGTGCACACATTTTTGTGCACCAGGCATATATATATAACAAATCATGATCCATGTGGATAGGCGTTTATTTTTCAGCTTCTGTATCTGAAGGCTTTATCAACTTTTAATGAGAAAAGAACTACTGAATTATATTATCAATAACAGAGACTGTAGGTGATAGTAATATTGAATAAGAAAATGTAAATTTTAGGAGAAAATAGACTCTGCCACTAATAAATTCAGATAAATATCTGACTGTGTGTGAAGATCTAAAATTAATTTCTCCTGAATTCTATTTTCAAAGCAGATAAATATTTTTTGAAATAGAGATTTATTCCTTTGACAAACTTGCATCTGAGCATCTGATGTCTGCTGGACTCTGTAATGGGGTTGAGGGCAATACAAAAGGGGAGGTCATAGACCCAGCCCTAGAGGAGATCTAGGTCAAGAGGTAGACACCAAGCATCTAGTTGACCAGAAGTGAAGCTGTGGGGCCATGTTTAATTCTTCAAATCCATATATGCAGAACTTGAAACAAATGTAAAAACTGAACTATTCAGATCACAGACAATTAAGATGGGAAGATATTTAGAGGTTATCTACAGCAGTGTTTGCCAGAGTTTCTTGACCCTTATTGGCAAAAATTAAAATAAAATAGCTTTATTCTCTGCATACAAGCATAGATATTTTTGGCCCACAAGGGTACAAGGGTACTTGTATACTTTAGAGTACCCAAAAATATTAATAAAAGATTATGACATTCTTATACTTTCTTCCACACTTTGGTGGGTTTTTGTTGTATGCCTAGATTTGAAGCATACTAATGCACACCATCTTCTTTCATTCATTGAGAAGAAAACAATAGACCAGGCAAAGAATTTAAATTACATGTGTTATCCAACTAGTTAAGGGTCTGAACCGTGACCAATAGACCTCAGGTCTCCTGATACGCAATGTAGTACATTTTCCTTATTTAATTTACAGCTATACATTGTGATACCGGAACTGGTGAGCAGGAATTTTTCCTGGGGTTTTGTCTCATGGAATCCAAGAATAAAGCCACAAACCAGAGGTGTTCAAATAAGGCAGGAGTTTATTGCAAACAAATGCTAGCTCCCTGCTCAGAAGAGAGATTCAAATGCCTTGCCCAGGAAGCATTCTGCTCTTCCCCTTATATCTGCTAAAGCCTTGCTCTTTGTCTATCTGTGCTGCTCTCTGATTGGTTCATGGCCTTTTTGCAATATTTTGTTTTACACTTGCATGAAAAACATCCTTGTTTCAAAACACCCTGTTTTTCTGCCATCCTGTTTTCTGCAAAACACATTTTTTGTTTGTTTCAGCTAGATCCACGATGCCTCCTTCTTTCACCCCTTACCTTATCTACCTAATTTTGCTCTAACCCCTTTTATTCCCCTCTCCTATTAGGAAACCCCAACTGCTGTTGGGAACAGGGGTGACAGCCACTCTAGCTGCTTCCTGCTGAATGGGGACGTTGACTGGAAGCAGCAGTCAGGGTTCCATCAGAGGTGGGTGATCTAGGGGTCCACAGAAGAAGGTTGCTTGAATTTTTGGTTCCATCTGTAGGACCATCTGGAGTTTTATAGCCTTGAGAAGAAACAAAACATATTAAGCCAAATTCTATTTAACCATCTCAGTTTCCCTATTTCACTTGTCCTGGCTTACTGACCTGTGTTATTTACATAACTTCCTTTCAACATTTCTCTTTAGAAACATTCTATTACTTTCAGAAATAACCAGCTTTAGAATCCACTTTCTTTTTCCTTCATTCACATTGAATTCCCTACTCTAGACCCGAATCTTCTCATCTTTCAAGACCCAAATGCCTCTGATCCTTCAGGAAAACTTTCCCCATCTCTCTCTCATTTTCCCCAGCCCAAAAGAAATCACTCCCTCTCAGAATTCCTGCTGTCTTGTCACTTACTACCTTCCACCTGCCAGTAGATGTCTTTGTGTACACATTGTCTCTGTTAGGTGACACAGAACTGCCTGAGGTAGAGGACTGGGTTTATTCATCCTTGTGTCTCCATAGCCAAAACTTGTGCTTTGCTCATTGAATGACCTCAATAGATAAATAACATTTGAATGGATAAATAGCAGATACCCAAGCTAACTTGCAAAAATCTGATAATTGTAGTATTACTAAGAATGATCTAAATTTGAATTACCAGGAGTACAGAGCACATTTTCACCAGATTTTCCTTAATGCAGGAATGAATGTGGAAGAAAAGGCAACAAATAATGTTTAAGGGCACAGGATGTAATAGATGCTTTGTATTGCTTCCTCCAGCAACTTGTTAAATAGGAAATATTGTGTTTATCCCTGGAGTGACCTTCTCTAAGTTATTCCTTCTTTTCATGGCCTAGAGACATGGACCATGCTCTTATTTTACATAATGCTACTGACCAATCTTAATTTCTCTTTGGCTACTTATTTTTTCTTTATTTTTTAATTCTACTGTCTTTAGGTCCATTTTTATATATCTTTTCTAGATTATTGTGATAAATAGTCCATTTATTTCCTTTTTTTCTGATAAAATACATGAAGATTATAAACTTTCCTCTGAACACTCCTTTGCTTTATCCCATTGGTTTTGATAAGGAATCTACTATATACTTATTGTTATTTATTTCTATATAAGCTAAACTTTCAAATTTGATTTCATCTTCAATTTTAATTTTATTTAGAAGAATGTGACTAGAATTCCCTACTGGATATGTTTACATAGCTATACTATTTTACTCATTTCTAATTTTAGAACATTATGATCAATGGCTATGATTTGTTTGTTTTCATTTTTAGAGGGGGGAAGAATTCATTGAACTATTTGGTAGTAAAATATAGCATCCATTTTATTCTGTGGAAGTAATTTCTTTCACATTCTCGTATTGTTGGGATTAAAAAATAAATAATTTTGCTCTAACCGGTTTGGCTTAATGGATTGAGCGTCAGCCTGCAGACTCAAGGATCCCAGGTTCGATTCTAGTCAAGGGCATGTACCTTGGTTGCAAGCTCCTCCCCAACCCGGGCCCTGGTCTGGGCCTGTGCAGGAGGCAACCAATTGATGTTTCTCTCACATCAATATTTCTGTTTGTCTTTCCCTCTCTCTTACACTCTCTCTAAAAATCAATGAAAAAATATTCTTGGGTGAGGATTAAAAAAATAATAAAAAGAAAGAAAGAAAGAAAGAAAGAAAGAAAGAAAGAAAGAATTTTAAAATGAAAATCAAAATTTTAAACTCTTCAAATGTCCTTAATAGATAACTGTTCCATTAAACTAAAATTACTTCATAGAATCATATCGACGTTGGAAAATCATAGAAATGAAATATAGAGAATAGAACACAAAATTATAGTTTAAAACATTTTTTTATAGTTACCAAAGACATTCATTAGAAAAAAAGTAATAAAAATGTCTTGATCCTCTAGGACTATCTTCTAATTATCCCAAGATCTAACAGAGTAATAATAAAATAAAAGTCTCTTTTTAAGATCATACAAGGTCAAGGCCAAGCCATAGTAAAGGTGAGTTGATAATACCAGAGTGTTGGTCAGAGGTTTGCTTCTCAGAGTGTGATGCCAAGGCTAGCAAGGAGCATGGACATCCATAGTATAAAATACACAAGTCGGGCCCTATTCCAAACCTCCTGAAGCAGAATCTGCATTTTAACAAGATTCCAGGACTTTGGCGATACATTAACATTGCAGAGGCATTAAGTATAGTTCTGATCTATCTCTTACCTAATGCAGATTCTGGGGCTGCAGTTGAGCTTCCAGGCAAGGTGAAGTGGCTTCTAATGTATGGGGAAAACAGTAGGGTTCACTTAAAATGAAGCATAGCCTGAGAGTGACAAGGACAAGCAACACAGACAGGTGAAGAACAGCAGGAGGGAAAAAGGAAAGAAGAGGGTTTCTCTGAGGAAAGCCGCTTCCGTCACTTGGACACAGACATCAGAATTCTTTATTATTTCACCTGAAAGTTTGTGTCTAGGGGTTTAGAAACATCTTTTTCTATACACTGGAGTCTTCCTGAGTTTATCTTTAAACCTCATAACTTCCTTGAAAAAAATAAGTTTTTATGAATAAAAGGTGTGGTAATAATATTTTTTAATATTAATTTAGAAAGGTTGCCTAAAATTGAAAAAAAATATTTGAAAGTATGTTTATTTTATCTTTACTTTTTGAGAATGTTGGCCTGCCTCTTTTCAAAATGTCTAATGGTTTCATTTGGAACCAATATTATTTCCTTGTCCTGAACTAAAAAATCGACAAACTGAGATGTTAATCCTAGTAAGTTAATATAATAATGTATAGGAAAATAATAGACCCGCGAAGTTGGAGTACATCTAAACTTCTGCTTTATGAGAAGAATTTTTTTCTACAACAGGTCTGGTGATGATCTTTCAACCCAAATATTTCAAAGGATGGGAATGTCTCACACTTCAGGGCAGACATTCCTTGTGGGGTAGCACTCCCTTTTCAGAATGACCATGCCATTGGGAATTGGAAGACACGTGTCGGAGTCTGGCCGTGCCTCTTGGATAGTTCTAGGCCCAACTTACTCTCAGAGTAGGTCCCAGGAGGCTGATCTGGAAATGCAGGAAAAAAAAAACACAAACAGAAATTCAGGCCATCAAAATGAAAGGCGAACATGGTGGGTGGTGTGGGTAGGTAGGCTAAATAGCCATCTCAGGTGGTGGATAAAGAATAATTGAATTTATCTAAGGAAAGGGATTAGGAGAAGGGATATCAAAAGGGAAGGGCTGCACAGCACCGAGCCAAGGGGTCATTGGGTCAATGATGGCAGCACCCAGGAGCTGGAGTTTCATCTCTATATGCACTCACTAGTGGGAAACTTGTCATCAGTGAGTCTGGAGGCTGAGGTGGGCTTGGAATGTGAATGGAATGCAGGTGTACAATCAGGTGTCTTCAGGACAGTTTCAATTCCTTAAATGATCTGACTTCTGGTGTCCAGCAAGGTGTGTTTTTTTTTCTGGTCTTTTGTTCCCCTGGTGGGGATGGGGTAGAGACTTACAAATGGCTGTTATGGATTGTATTGCCCTAAAGTTTTAAAATTAGAGGCTGAACCAGCTACCAAAGCCTTGAAGAAGAGCCATGACTGGGCTGCCTGAAAGAACAGCAGGCTAACAGGAAGAAGCAGGCATCTGTCCCCACCTGTTGCTCCTCTGGGGCTCCTCACCCTCCACCCAAATGCTCAGGTGGAGGAAGGTGTGCCTGCCCAGTCCCAGCCCAGGGTCACAGACCAGATGGTGGCTTAGAAGCTCAGACACTAGTTTGCTAACTGGCCCAAAGGATACTTGGTGCCCCTCCCCTCGTCTGTGCATCCAAGAATTTGAGATACAGAGGATGTAAGTGTTGTCTAGACCCTCACATATCCACAGTGCTGGTGCACGCAGGCTCAGACATGTGTTCCTGGTGTTGGTTGTTGTTGTTGTTCTTTTTTTTTTTTTAATAGAAATTCTGTAAACAATAAATATAACATTTTATAAGTATTTTTTCCCTTAGAATTTCTGAAGAGAAGCTAAGAAACTGAGATATTACCAAAAATGTATAGAAATGAATACTGCATATATATTTTTTGGCAAAACTTTCTAGTTGCTTTCATTTTTACCTAAAATTTTGAAACAATATTAAAAGAAATAAGTAATAAAATATCTAGACACTTGTATTAGGTAAATATGTCTTAGCAATTTTTTTTATCCAAAACCAACCCCCCCAAATAACCAACATATAAATAGAAGCATAAAGTGTACATATAAAAAATATGCTTGGTTCTTTAAAATTCTTTATTGTAGGTTCATTTGAAATGTCAATGTTCAGCTCACATATTTCTATACTCTTAAGAATCATCAACACTTAATTTTTGAGTGTTTTTAATTGAAAAGATTCTGCTGCTTAAAATTCCATTCAACCCCCTGACCTGAGGTGAAAAATACTTAATATTTGTGTTTTTCCTAAAGCCTTCCTCTGTGCTCAATTTCTCATAATTAACAGAACATTTAATCCAAAGTAGAGTGCAGCCCCCACCACTTCTCCATTCCAGCCCAAAGGCAGCACAGAAAATATCAGAGCCTGAGACACATTTGTCCCATGGTAGCTTCTTGTGTATGTGTGGCTTGATGGCATTTAAAGCTGGTATAATAGGGACATACAGGAATTTCTTTCTTGCTTGGCACATAAGGTCATTGGCAAGGGCAGCAAAACCCTGGTAGACTTCTCATCTCAGTGACTCATGGTTTTGGTTTTTTTTTTTTTTGTATGTGTGTGTGTCTCATAGTTTTTATACTAAATTATAACATGACAGGAACTGCTTCCGATTCTTCAAAGTACCCATGGAAAGAAAATGTCAGGGCTAATATGCCAGCATTTAGTGAATGCAGCCAAGCAGTTGTGCTAGCTGAGTAGTCCAGAGTTGATGATGCAGCCTTCTCTTCATGTTTTTCCAAGTGTAACTTTCCTAACTCGTGACCAGGCAATCATTTGTCCTCAGAAAGAATCTACCTCTTAATACTTTAGGTCTTTAGTTTTTTTTTCTTTAGTTTTGATGTTGCCAGGCCAGTGTTTAAATAAAGCAGCGATGTTTACCCGATTTCATTATCATAGTAGTTATTAGCTGTGTTAACTCTACTGCCTTTCATCTTCTTCTAGCTGGAATAGGCCTACCCTTTGACATAGATGAGAAAGAAAATTGGTTTTAACTGGTGTGTTTTTGAATTTCAGGAATAGTTGCTGTTCTCTTCTGTGGAGTCACACAGGCACATTATACCTACAATAATCTGTCATTGGATTCCAAAATGAGGACTAAACAGGTAAAAGGAAAAACTCCCTCCCTGCCTTATGTCCTTTCTCAATGTAACGGTTACACAGCAATGCTGGCGGTGCACTTGGAGTTTCATTAGCAAAGGAAGCTCCAGACTTCATTAAAGTTTGGATATTTATTATTTTTTCCCCTCCAGGATAACCATTAATAGTTCTCTTGGTAAGCAAAAATCTATAATAATAAAAGTGTAATATGCTAATTAGACTGGACAGCCGAACGACCTTCTGGATGTCATTCCGGACGTCCTTCCGAATGAAGCTGCGGCAGTGGGGGCTGAGGCAGAGGTGGTTAGGGGCAATAAGACAGGCAGGAGAGCAGTTAGGGGCAATCAGGCAGGCAGGCAGAGGTGTTAGGGGTGACAGGCAGGCATGCAGAGTAGTTAGGGGCTATCAGGCAGGCATGCAGAGTAGTTAGGGGCTATCAGGCAGGCAGGCCGAGTGCTTAGGGGCTATCAAGCAGGCGGGCAGGCGAGTGGTTAGGAGCTAGCCTAGTCCCATATTGCAAGAGGGATGTCAGACTAAGGGATTTCCAACTGCCAGTTTAGGCCCGATCCCATGGGAATCCCTGCGGGATCGGGCCTAAACCAGCAGCCAGGCATCCCCTGAGGGGTCCCGGATTGTGAGAGGGTGCATGCTGGGCTAAGGCCCCCCCCTGCACGAATTTTGTGCACCTCTAGTATAGTTATAATAGTCTCTCCCTCCTGAGAAATGTGGGCCATAGACTGTCAGACTTGAAGATGAAAGGCCCACAGATGCTAATAATTTACAGTCACTTACATCTAAAAGCATTATAAAGCATGTGAGATTGGGTAAAGAGAAGGAAACGAAGAAGAATAAGGAAGCCGTGTTTGCTCCTTAATTAGGTGCTTTTGCTTCTAAATAAACTGAATTGCCAGTTGTCACACAAAAGAATGTACCTCTCGTATGCCAAGAACATGTCTGCTTGGATATTTGCACATGAGCATGCACAAATCCCTTCCACAAACTGCTGCACAGCCCCTCTGTGCCAAGCACTGTGCTAGGTACTAGGAATAAAAAGACAGATAGCATCTGACCCTGCCTGTAAGAGGTTCATTATCAAGTCTGTTGATAAAGATTAAGATGTGTAGTGAACTGTGATAGAAATATCTCCATAGAGTGTTTGGGGAGCATTCAATAGAGCATCCTCTAGTTACTAGGATTGGGAAGGGGAGAAGAAGGTTTCCAGAAATGATGCCCAATCTGGAGCTTGAAATACAAATAGAAGTTAATCAGGTAATTACGTGGAGCATTGGAAAGTAGCAGAAAAGGCATTTGAGTCCCAAGTTATAGAAGAACAAGAGCCTAAGGCAGTTGTTTGAAGCACTGTAAATAGTTCTGTGTGGCCAGAGAATGGGGTAAGGCTGAAGCTACTGGGATCCAGTGATAGATGAGACCAAAGATATAGCCAGAGACCAGCTTATGAAAGAATGTCCAATGAAATATTACTAAGCAATAAAAAATAAAAATAAAATCTTGCCATTTGTAACAACATGGATGGACCTGGAGGTTAATATACTAAGTGAAGAAAGTCAGACAGAGAAAGGCAAATAGCACATGATTTCACTCATATTTGAAATTTTAAAAAATTAAACAAATAAACAAAACAAAAACAGACAATAGAAACATAGATTGAACTGATGGTTGCCAAGGTAGTTTGGGGGTGGAGGGGGAAGAGAAGGTGAAGGAAAATGTGGTAAATAACATTGTGATAACTTTGCATGGCGAGAGATGGTTACTAGGCTTAGTGTGTTGGTCACAACATAATGTATACCAGTGGTTCCCAAACTTATTTGGCCTACCGCCCCCTTTCCAGAAAAAATATTACTCAGCGCCCCCTGGAAATTAATTTTTTAAAAATTTTAAGAGCAATTAAACAGAAAGATATATGTATTAATGTTTCTACCTTTTTCGTAAAATATAGTAAAGAAAGGTGTAAATTAGAAACATTGAAGTTTGAAATTATGAAACTATTTATTGAACTCAGAATAGAAAGGTAATACATTATAAACATGATATTATTAATTGTAAAGCGCATATAATTATTACAAAATAAATAAATAATACTCACCAATTATAGTCGCACTATTTGTTAGTTAACTTTAACTTGTCACAATATCACAACAATCTAACTTAGAGTTATATTACGCCGTAATTTTCCCGTAATAATTACGGGAAATCTCCTGATTCATAGCGTGCTCCAAAATCTGCTGGTAGTACTGCCAGTAGCCAGTACTGCCACTGCCATTCCAGGCTTTGGCCTTGCGATTGACCAATCGCAAGAGTGGCAGTTGTCCGCAGCAATGCTCGTAGTGCTCACGTGTTTTGGAACTGCAATTCAGTGGCACCACGTGAACAGTAGCAGTGCGCGATTGCACATAGCTCAATGCAAGTGAGGGAGTATGCCGGAACCGAGCCAACATCCAGTACGTTGTTCAAAGAAAAATTAAGCGTTATGAGCAGAGTACATAAATCAATTTTTCTAAATCTTCTCTTCTTTCTTTTATGCTTTCACCGCCCCGTTTCAGTTATTCATGGCCCCCAAATGCACCTGTGGCCATCACCGCCCCCCTGGATCGCTGCAGCGCCCACCAGGGGGCGGTAGCGCCCACTTTGGGAATCACTGATGTATACAAATGTTGATCATTATATTATACTAGTAGCCCAGTGCACGAAATTCATGCACTGGGGTGGGGGGCAAAGGGGCCCCTCAGTCTGGCCTTCACCCTCTCCAATCTGAGACCTCTCAGGGAATGTCCAACTACCTGTTTGTGCCCACACTTTTAACAGATAACAGCTCCATTGTTGTTTCTTTCTTATGCTTAAAACCATTGGAATTAGTAGGTATTCAAAGTGTGTATACATTTTGGTGGGACACCCTGTATATCTCTAGTCAGTGGTGAAAGAAACCAACAGCAGATTTGGAACCCCCAGACAGGGAACCTTGCTCACTCCCCACGTCTCCCCACTTCACTTTCCACCTTCGTGGGCAGCAGGAGAATCAACATTTTCTCTCATTAATTTGGAAACCATGTCCTGTCACCCGCTGCCCGGCAGGAGTGCGCTAGGCCCCAAGCAAGCAAGGCTCAGTCAGGGCAGCCTTCACTCATGGGTGCTGGCACCCAAAGTGCACATTCCTCCTCTACAGTCACCCTGACTAACCCACTGTTTCACTGAGAGGACAGAATTCCTCTCTGCCTCTGGGTTCTTGATCTTGAACACTGACCGAAGGCACCTCAGAGAGGGCCGCCCGCACCCACCAGGTGTGTCTGTCTGCACCTGCTCCTGCCTCAGGACCTGCATTAACCCCCCCAGAGGTGATCTCATAGCTGCACTGGCCTCCGTGGGAACAGGGCATCACCACTTCGTCCTCTCACTGTCATCTCACAGGCGCCCAGCCTCAACACCCAGAACACCCAGACACTCTCCAAAGGACGTGAGCGCATCAGAGGGGATGTGTGCACATCCTGTGGGGGTGTTAGGCATGCTGGGTTGATGGAAGTGCGGTGGAGAGGCAGGGGAAACTTGTGCATGCCTTGGTTTGCAACTGTTGCAGGCGTGGGAGGATGACAGTGTGCTGGGGGATGTTCGCACGCCAGGTGGGTATGTGCACACCAGAGGCCTCTGGCTTTGCAGATCCGCAAACCCTGTGGCGCAGCCAGGAGGATGTCAGTCTGGCCCACCACGGTGGCTGTCCCTGTGATCCTGCACCTTCTGGGCCAGGAGGCGGATCTTGCACAGCCACTCCTGGGCGCTGATGGCCTGCTGGCTCTGCTTGGCGTGCTCACAGCTGTCATCACTGCCATGTGGGGAGTACAGGCCGCCCTCCGCCGGCCTGCCTCCCCTATCCAGAGGCTCTCTGCGCTGCTCACCTGCCCAGAGTGACTGGGGCTGGGCGGAAGCCAGGCATCCTGCCCTGCCCAACCCCGGCCGATCCGCCCCATGTGAGCTGCCACCCCCGCCGTGAAGGGTCACGGATCCAGGTCCCAGACCCCGGACAGCCTCCCGCACTGCCTCCCACTCAGCAGGGTCACAGATCCGGGTCCCAGGACCGTGGACAGCCTTGCCCACTGCCGCCCGCCTTCAGTATGCTTCAGGGTGGGGGTCCCCACTGGGGTGCCTGGCCAGCCTGGATGAGGGGATGATGGCTGTTTGCAGCTAGTCACACCCCCTTCAGGGTGGGGGTCCCCACTGGGGTGCCTGGCCAGTCTGGGTGAGGGGCTGAGGGCCGTTTTCAAGCTGGCGGGTGACTGAAACTCCCAACCTCTCCTTTTTTCTTTTGTTTTTGTTCTGGGATTTATTTACCTTCTATGGCTGTCACAGGAGCTGAGAGCCACCTTTAGCTCTGAGGCTTGGCTCCAGCTCTGAGACCTCTGCTGCTGAAAGCAGGTACTGGGTTTGTTTGGCTTCTATAATTGAAACGCTATTGCGGTCCTGCTGGCTGAAGCCCTGCTGGCTGAAAGCAGGTTTCTGGAGTTTGTTTAGCTTCTATATTTGCAACAATGTTTCTTAAACTGCAAGCTCAGAAGCTGGCAGCGGCAGGCAGGGAACGTTGGCTTCCTCCATCACTGAAGCAAGCAAGCCTCCTGTTCATTTCAAGCTGCCTGGCTGCCGGCCGCCATCTTGGTTGGCAGTTAATTTGCATATCGCCCTGATTAGCCAATGGGAAGGGTAGCGGAGGTATGGCTAATTACCATGTTTCTTTATTATTAGATAGGATATCTGAAAGTAATATAATATTGTCAACTTTAATTTTAAAAAAGAAAAGAAAGAAAAGACTTTCATACCTTGTGAAGGAGGTTATACTTTACCCTAAAGATAATGGGGAGTGGCTTAAACAGAAATTTATCATCTCACAGTTTTAGAGCTGAAGTCTGAGATCAAGTTGTTGGTAGAATTTGTTCCTTCTGAGGCCTGTAAGGGAGAATCATTCTATTCCTCTCTCTTAGCTGCTGGTGGTTTTCCGGTAATCTTCAATGTTCTATGTCTTATAGACACATCATCCTGACCTGCCTTTACACTTACATGGCATTCTCCCTGAAAGCATGTCTGTCTCCAGATTCCCCTTTTTAAAAAAAATATTGCCCAGCTTGGTGTGGCTCAGCAGTTAAGCATCAACCCGGTAACCAAGAGGTCACGAGTTCAATTCATGGTCAGGGAATATATCCTGGTTGCGGGCTTGTTCCCCAGTGAGGGGCATGCAGGAGGCAGCCAATCAATAATTTTCTCTAATCATTGATGTTTCTGTCTTTCCCTCCCTCTCCCTTCCTCTCTGAAATCAAGAAGAATATTTTTAAAAATACTAAGGAGAGAGAGAGAGAAACAGTGATTTGTTGCCCTGACTGGGGATCAAACCCATAACCTTGATGTACTGGGAGGATGCTCTAATTAACTGAACTATTGACTCAGGTCAAATTTTCCTTTTTTATAAGGACTAGAGTCCCAGTGCACAAAAATTTGTGCACTCAGGGGGGGTTCCTCAGCCCGGCCTGTGCCCTCTCACAATCTGGGACCCCTCAGGAGATGTCCACCTGCTGGCTTAGGCCCACTCCCTGAGGGTTTTGGCCTAAGCTGGTAGTCAGACATCCCTCTGGCAGCACGGGAGACCTCAGGGGATGTCCACTTGCCAGCAGGGAGCAGGCCTAAGCTGCAGTCAGACATCCTTAGTGCTGTTGAGGAGGCAGGAGAGGCCCCTGCCACCACTGCTGTGCTGGCAGCCATCAGTCTGGCTTGTGGCTGAGCAGAGCTCCCCTGTGGAAGCACACTGACCACCAGGGGGCATCTCCTGCATTAAGCATCTGCCCCCTGGTGGTCAGTGTGTGTCATAGTGACCAGTCATTCCCAGTCGTTCTGCTGTTAGGGTCAATTTGACTATTACCCTTTTATTATATAGGATAGAGGCCTGGTGCACGGGTCAGGGCCAGCTGGTTTGCCCTGAAGGGTGTCCCGGATCAGGGTGGGGTGCCTGGCCAGCCTGGGTGAGGGGCTGAGGGCTGTTTTCAGGCTGGACACACCCCCTTCAGGGTGGGGGTCCCCACTGGGGTGCCTGGCCAGCCTGGTTGAGGGGCTGATGGCTGTTTGCAGGCTGGTCAAGGCCCCTGGTGACCCAGCTCCCAGTCTGTCCTTTTTTTCTTTCTTTTTTTTTATTTTTCCAGCAGGTATCTAGGATTTATTTATCTTCTATAATTGAAACTTTGTAGCCTTGAGTGCAGCCCAGGTCTCTGGAAGCCTGGGTTGCAACCCAGGCTTCCAGAGCCTCCTTGAACAGAGGCCATGCTGGCTGGAAGCAGGTATCTGGGATTTATTTATCTTCTATAATTGAAATTTGTAACCTTGAGCGGAGCTCAGCGCTGGCCAGGGCAGGCGGGAAGGTTGGCTTCCTCCATTGCCAGGGGCAACCAAAGCCTCCTGCTTGCTCCAGCTCTGTGGCAGCCGCCATCTTTGTGACAGACTGAGGGAGTGACAGAGTGATGGTTAATTTGCATATTACTCTTTTATTAGATAGGATATCATTCATATTAGATTAGGCGTCTACCCTACTCCAGTATGACATCATTTTTACTCAACTAATTGCATTTTACATTTTCAATGACCCTGTTTTCATGTAAGGTCACATTCTGAAGCATTGTTGGTTAGGACTTCAACATATGAATTTGGAGGGCGGAGGAGAGACACACCATTCAGCCCAATAGCAGGAAGTCATTAAAGTATCTTAGGCAAAGTAATTTTAGGATAATTGGATTTCCATTTTAGAAATATCACTCTGGCAGACAAGAGGAGCATGAATCAAATGGCATTTGTATCAGTGAGCTTTTGCTGTGTCACAAACAGCAATACAACCCCAGTGGCATCCAACAATAAACATTTATTTTTCAGACATCTGCATACTTCAAATCTTTTGAGGTGGATTTAGCTGGGTGGCTCTGTTTGTCTCAACTTGGCTTGTGTCTGTAGATTTTACAGGGCTCTATTCTAGGGTAGGCTTGGCTGGAGCACCACACCACAGCCAATGCCATGTGTCTGTCATTCTTCTCTTGGCAGAAGAGCAAGCCCCAATGTTCCAGTCCATCCCAAGCCTCTGCTTGTGTCCCTTTTCCTAAGCATCTTATTGGCCAAAGAAAATCACATGGCTGAGCCCAAGGTCAAGAGGCTGAGGAAGGTTACAGGCCCACACTACAAAGTTATATGGTAAGAAGCATGGAGATAGGGAATGATAAAGAGTTGGACCAAATGATTGCAATCTATCCCATAATGCAAATGAAGATTGAGAATATTATATAATAAGTCCAATGACGCTGAAGATATCTAGTATGATTTTGGAGTAGTAGGAGTGGAGAAAGCCAAAGTGACATCTAAGCAAAACTTGTAATTGACTAGAAATTCCTAAATAGTAGTTTTCAAAGATAACTGAAAAGCTCTTTTTGTCATATCTCAAGCTCAGCTGGACCTGACCCTACCGCCCACCTACCCAGAAATTCTTCAAATTCACCCTACACTTCTGCCCATCAGGGGAACCACAAAGATGTGACTTCACAAATTTTAAGTACCTCTCCTTAAAAATAAAAGTGAACAAAAAAACTGATACTAATACCTAAAACCCTCCAATCTATAGTCATCTAGGATCTTTAAATTATGGAGACTCAGTATTCTTTAGGGTTTAAAGGGAAATAAATGTGTTGGGCTGTTCTTCCTGACTTTGTCTGGTTCTCTGAGTTCTTGCATTCTGGAAAGTTGAACTCTGTGTAGGGATCTGCAGTTTTAAGTCATGCTATCTAGACTTCTCCGCAGAACTCCAAAAATAATTCATCTTCTATTGAGACAGCAGCCCAGCACCATGGAAGACAAAGCCCAAATCAGTGCCCAACAGCCCTCTGCTATCTTCTGAATGATTTGACCATCGCTCCCTGAAGGACTGCCAGCCTGCATTCTTACAGCACTCTCCTTTCATGAAGGTTTTTTTTTTTTTACCAGATTGCTTTTTAGCATCCAGATAATTGCATCCCTCCATCTTTGTTCCCCCCATTAACTTCTTTCCTAGGTGCCTGGTTCATAGGAGGGGCCTAATGAATTCTAATTCCGTTCCCTTCTCATACCTTTCCTCACTTTTTTCTTTAGGGTCTGTCATTTTCTACTTACTTTTTCTCATAATGTATGCATATGTTATATGCATATTTATCCATCTATGCACATATGTGCATGCATACATACATTTCCCACTCCAGTATGCAGAGTCTGAGGTCACAACTTTGAAGGAAATGAGATCTAGCCTTTTAATTAACTTCACAGATAAGAGGTCCATGGCCACACCTGCAGCAGTGTAGCAAGCAAAGTTCAAACTGCATGTGGGAGCCAATTATAAATTGTAAAGACTAGCTGAGGCAAGTATTGTATAAATCACACTGATTCCACTGTGAAATGGAAAAGGTTTGGAAAGTTTTATATGATGACACATAGTTATTGAACAGTATCTTCCTCTGCATCTCCGCACATTTTCACTGCCGATGGGAGAATTAGCATATACAGCCTCTGAGTCTCTGTCCCCAGGAACTGGTCAATGGGAGTAAAGAAAGTCAATGAATGAAGGCCAATGGAAAATACATAAAAATCAACTTTGTATTATAAAATGCAAAGGCAAATGATTTACAAAGACATTTTATTCATGGACTCTGTACCAGTTAATCCAATAGCTCCAACTGAATACAGACTTTTGAATGTGTGTCCTTTATAGCTTCAAGAAATAGAGCGCTCCTTCCAAATTGCATTACACTTTAAATATGTCTTTAAATTAATAATGATCTAGATGTAGGTGAATTTATTTCACTCCAACTTGTGAAAAACCATGTAGCATGACTCTGTGTGAGGCACAAAGCAGTATGATAGGGACACTCTGGTGCTGGACCAACCATGAGGATTTCACTTTGATAGTGAAACATTCCATTAAAGTGTATATGAACAGGCATGGCAGCCCCTCTCCCTGGACTTGGATTGATCCTCTCGCTTTAGGATATGCACATCTAACCTTAGAGATGGGAAAATCCTGCAAGCCCTAACTCTCCCTAGAAACTAAGAGCTGCTAGAGATTATGGGATGGACATCAGCACACCGTTGTCAGAGAGCCTCGAATTCACAAGACTGCATACAGAGTCTATAATCCCACACACACCAGTGCCCGCCTGCCTCCCAAGCCCTTAGTGACTCATGCCATCACCCCTAGCAGGTCTGGGGGCTGGTTATCTGGGCAAAACTTCAGGGTGTTTCCACAGTCTTTACCTTGCCTGAGGTTGACTTGCAAAGCCATTTACTTCTATATGTTCCCTTTTAACTAGAGTTTATCCTTCCTTCCTGCAGTTACCTCCTAAACATTAGTTCCAATGAGTAATAATGGATATATAATATTAATTTAAATAGTTACCATTTATTATGCATTAGCATTTATGAAGTACTTATCTTACTTTCTATTTACTTTTCTACCTAAGAGGTAGCTCTTCTTAACTGCAATCATTCAGCTAATCTATGTTAGAACCTGCTCTATGCCAGCCAGTGTTCAAGGTGCTGGGTTAGAAAAGCAACAAAAACCTATTTCTGGTGAAGGAGCTTTATTATAATCAAAATAAATAAGCTAAATATATAGCTTATGGTGAGTCATAAGATCAATAATAAACCAGATATGGAAGCTAGGTGTGTATACTTGGGAAGGTAAGGTTGCAATTTTAGATAGGATGGTTGGGGAAGGACTTAGTAAGAAGGTGATACTTGAAAGAAGTGAAATATGTTTGGGGCATAGCTGTCCAGAAATTGGGAATCTATACTAATAAAAGAGTAATATGCTAATTAGACCGGGAGACCTTCTGGATGTCCTTCCAGACAAAGCCATGGTGGTGGGGCCGAGGCAGAGGCAGTTAGGGGTGATCAGGCTGATGGGGGGGCAGTTGGGGATGAGCAGGCTGGCAAGGGGAGCAGTTGGGGGCAAGCTGGCTGGCAGGGGGGCAGTTGGGGGTGAGCAGGCAGGTGGGGGGGTGGCAGGTGGGAGTAAGAGGCCAGTAAGGGGGGGTAGTTGGGGGTGATCAGGCAAGCAGGGGGGTGGTTGGGGGTGAGCAGGCTGGCATGGGGGGAGGTTGGGGGCAAGCTTGCTGGCAGGGGGGGCAGTTGGGGGTGAGCAGGCTGTCAGGCAGAGTAGTTAGGGGAGATCAGGCAGGCAGGCAGGTGAGCGGTTAGGAGCCAGCAGTCCTGGATTGCTAGAGGGTTCAGGCCAGGCTGAGGGACACCCTCCCCGCCATGCACAAATTTTGTGCACCAGGCCACTAGTGACAAATATATGGCTACTTGGGGCAGGTAACCAATATGGCTGAGGTGAGGAGGACCGGGGGAGGATATGAGAGACGGTATCAGAGCAGTGACAAGGGATGGCTCGGGGAGAGACTGAACAAGGTGGAAAAACACTAGAGTATTCTATGTACAGGCAGGGCATGATTGATTAAATTTTAAAAGGATGGAGGTGCCATATGTTAGTTCGGGAAGACTCTGAGACAGCAGGTTTAAGGGGCAGCTGGGAACTGAGTGTTGACTTGTCAAATTTTGGATGTGTATTAGTCAATAAAGTGGAGCTGTTGAGTAGACAGTTGAACACAAAATTCTGGAGTTCAGGGGATGGGTCTAGGCTAGAAGCATAATTTTGGAAGTTTTTAGTATAGAGATGATATTGCAAACATGAGACTGGATGACATCTCCAATGGAGTAATGGAGGAGTGATCCAAAAACAAAGTTTGAGGCACTCCAGTGGTAAGAGGTTGGGAAGCAACAAAGCAGACTGACAGGTAGTAGCTAGTAGGGAAAAGCAAAACCAAGAAAGTATGGTGTCCTGAAAGGCAAGTGAAAAGAGAATCTCAAGAAAAAGCATAATGGATTGTACCAAATACTGCTAAAAGGTCAAGTAGGCTGAAGAGCATGAATATCACTGATGATACTGATGACAGCCATATTAGTGGGATGTCACAGTAAAAGCCTAATTGCAGTGGGTTCAAGAGAGAATGGAGGGAAAGAAATTGGAAATTGCATGTACAGACAAATCCTTCGAAAGAATATTACTATGAATGGGGAGAAGAGACATGAAATGATAGCTGGAGGGTAAAGTAAGACAAAACGAATATTCTTGTTATTTTTAAGATGGAAGAAAGAATACTTTTTTATGCTAATGGAAATAATACAGAAAAGAGAAGACTATGTGTATAAGGGTTTGTCAAGGCTTATAAGTGGTAGAGAAAAATTTTGAATATGATTTTTTAACTTCGTAGTTCAAACTATTCTGCCTTTTACCAAATATCCTTTGATTATAGAAGGGATAGTAGCAATTGTGAGGCTGAGTATCATTTATTCAAAAAACCTTGAATGGATGAATAAATGAATGAATGAATATTTGGATATCTTCATTACACTTTCAGTTCATTTAGATCTTTAGTCCTTTATCTTACATTTAATTCCATTATCTTTGAAAATCTGCCAGTTTTAGTGTATTTTAATATTTTTCTAAAATACAGGTTGGGGAATACACAGGAATTTTTCTGCATTTATTTTTGAAAAGCCAGATTCTTGGTCTAGCATTTATGGGAAAATGATGACATCTTCATTACAGCACATTCTTTGCAGATGCTAATTTCATTCCCATCCCCAGATGAGATTTTGAGTGTTTATCACTATTGAATAAAAAATCAGCAATAAAACTCCAAATTTAAATTTCCAATAAAAATAAGACAGTGGGAGCCAAGCTGGATATGATGGGCATGACTTTGTAAGAAAATTCAAAGAGCCCTAGCTGGTTTGGCTCAGTGGATAGAGCATTGGCCTATGGACTGATGGGTCCCAAGTTCGATTCCGGTCAAGGGCACATGCCCAGGTTGTGGGCTCAATCCTCAGTAGTGGGTGTGCAGGAGGCAGCCAATCAATGATTCTCATTCATCATCAATGTTTCTATCTCTCTCTTCCTCTCCCTTCCTCTCTCTGAAATCAATAAAAATACATTTTTTAAAAAATTCAAGGAAAATATATAGAACTAGAGGCCCAGTGCATGAAATTTGTGCACGGTGGTGGTGGGGAATCCCTTCAGCCCAGCCTACACCCTCTCCAATCTGGGACCCCTTGGGGGATGTCTGACTGCAGGTTTAGGCCCAATTCCGAGAATCAGGCCTAAACTGGCAGTCGGACATCCCTCTCACAATCCAAGACCACTAACTTGCCTGACGGCTCACTTGCCTGCCTGCCTGCCTGATCACCCCTAATGGCCTCTGTCTGCCTGCCTGATTGCCCCTAACTGCCCTCCCTGCCAACCTGATCACACCTAACTGCCTCTGCCTGATCGCCTGTAACTGCACCCCTGGCTGGCCTGGTTACCCCTAACTGCCCCCACTGCTGGCCTGATCACCCCTAACTGCCCCCCCTGCTGGCATGGTTGCCCATCACTGCCCCCCTCTGCCAGCCTGGTCACCCCTCAGTGCCCCCCCTGCTGGCCTGGTCACCCCTCACTGCCCCCCCCGCCAGCCTGGTCACCCCCAACTGCACCCCTCTGCCAGCCTTGTCACTCCTCACTGCCCCCCCCCCCCCCACACCCTGCTGGCCTGGTTGCCTCATGCAGCCTGCTATTCAGTTATTTGGTTGCCCCTCACTGCCCTCCCTGCCAGCTTGGTCACCCCACACAGCCTGCTGTTTGGTTGTTTGGTTGCCCCTCACTGCCCTCCCTGCCAGCTTGGTCACCTCACACAGCCTGCTGTTTGGTTGTTTGGTTGCCCCTCACTGCCCCCCCTGCTGGCCTGGTCACCCCAAGCAGCCTGCTGTTCGGTCATTGTGTGAAGGTGTCCCAACCAATTTTTATATTCCTCTATTATTAGTATAAATGTGAGACAATGTAGATGATATAGTGGAAAGAACACTTGACTAAGAGTCCAGAAAGCTAAGGTTCACCCCTCATCTTTATGACTAATGGTGGGGCCTTGGATAATTCATTTAAAACCTGTGAGCTTCAGTTTTCTCATTTGTAAAAGTGAATGATTGAACTATATGACTGAGTGTTAATGATAATGCTCTAAATCTAACATTCTGTGACTTGACATGTAACATAAGATATACATTCAGGTACTTCTCACAGACTAGGATGGACAGAGACCACATGTGACAGACTGCAATGCATGGAGTGGAGAGGAGGGATCCTAGTTTGCCATTGACCTTGAGGACAAATCACTGGGTAGACCTTTTCATTGAGTTGTCAAATCAATTCCAAGGATAAAGTGATTAAAAACCAAAGTGCCTAGATCATACTAGGATAAGAAATTTCAGTGAGGGCTGGGTTATAATTCCTAGAAAACTCTCTGATCCTAAGTAAGGGGTTGCAATGTCTTTTTTTTTTCTTTCATTTTTTTTCTTGTCATCATTGTTAATCCTCAAGCAAGGATATTTTTTCCATTGATTTTTAAAGAGAGTGAAAGGGAGAAAGGGAGCGGGGAGAGAGAAAAAGAGAGAAGAGAAACAACAATATGAGAGAGACATATGGATTGGTTGGCTCCTTTACCCACCCCAATGATCAGGGCCAGGATAGGACCTGAAACCCAGGTATATGCCCTTGACTGGGAATCAAACCTGTGACCTTTCAGCATGGGCTGATGCTCTAGCCACCGAACACACTGGCCAGACTTCCTGTGTCTTTGGGGTGGTGAATACAGAGCTTACAAAGTCTCAAGAGTCTGACTGAAGGGTACTCCAGCTTGTCAGTTCAAGCATGGATCAAATATAGATTAAGCAGGATATGGATTAAGCAGGATGGGAGCCAGGGAGACCAGGGCAAATTAGCTGAGAGCCTGTCTGCACTTCATAAGCCAGATGTATAGGTTTGCTTGCCTTGTTTTTTCAGTAAATGTGTGTGCTTTAATAAATTGGCTTTTTACAATAAAAAAAGAAAGAAGTTGACAAGTCCCATAAAAAAAGGTAGCACTCTATGATTGCGGCCTAGGTTGCCTTGAGGAAGTAGTTAGGAGTCCACTATGGTGGGGGACAGGAAAGGGAAGGCTGTGGGAGAGAGCTGAGAATTAAAATGAACAGGTGAGATCAGGTGTACCTCTCAGTGTCTCACTGTGCTACATTTAGGAGAACTGTATCCATAAGCCTAATAATCACTTAAGGCTTTTAGGCATAGGAATGATGATCATTAGATCTGTGCCAAAAATTCAGATGTATGCTTTATAAAGATAATGAAGGTAGCATCTTGGAGGAAATGACATTGTTCATTGCTCACCATACTTCCTTTTGATGAACTACCTACATATATAACATCTAAATTTATATTAATCTTCTGTGACTCTGTCTCTCTGTCTCTCTCTCTTTCTCTCTCTCTCTCTCTCTTTCTTGTTGACTCTATTACAGCTGTTCCCTATTCCGCTCACCCTTTGCCTCCCTCCACCCTGCCTCTGCCCCTCACCACATATTTTCTGTGTCCGTGGGTTATGCATATATACTATATTCTTTGGTTGATCTCTTTCCGTCTTCCACCCTTCATCCCTCTGAGATCTGTCAGGCATATATTTATCCTGTCTAACCTCTTAGGATGTTGTGATCTATATGAAAAGTTTATGGAAATTTCCCATTTGGTTTTGATGAACTTACTTGTTTATCAAATGCTTATTGAATTAATAAATGAATGAATAAATGAATTATGACCATTAACATTTCAGGATAAAAAATAGGTAAAATAATATATGCTAATTAATGGTCTTATTTAATTCTGGTATGATGCATTGATTTAAATGTAATGATTTGCCTGCATAAAGCACGTGTCTAAAGTAATCCTGAAATATTGAAAGATCAAGTACAATTCCATTATTTCTGTTTCCTGCAGTGTGCTCAGTCTTATTGATTTGCATTACTGTGTTTTTTTTATTATGGCTTTTAACAATTTTTTCCATCACTTTTAATAAAAGCAAGCATGTTCAATCCCAGTTACCTATTCCAAGGCACAGTGGAGAAAGAATGCCATGGGCAACAATGTCCCTGCCTCCTGGTTTCTGAAATGAGATCAAAGATATCTTTATAAAGCATAGAATTGCCTTTAGTTACATTTATTTTGTCAATATTTCTACCACTTTTCTTCTTTCCTTTATCCAGAGTACCTTTAAAAATACCATACTAGAAGGGTCGAATTTATAAATGATGGCAGAGTGTTTAAATTTATTTTTATCTAACCTGGAATTCTTTCCAATGAAACTCATTATATTGTATAATGGACATTTACAGCTCAGCTAATAAGTGTTCTCTTTTAGATGTTAATAAGAGTGGAGCTCCTGCACAAACAAACTGTCCTTTCAGTGCCCAGAAAGAATGATGGTCTTGTGAACCCCTAGTTATGAAGTCTTACTCCACAACCAACTTGCAGTATAGTAGGGACCACAAATGACCATTCAGCAACCTCAGTAGTAGGTACCTCCTAGATGGTAGGTTCTGGGGCCCAGGGAGAAATAGAGCTAAGCAAGACATAAACCATGCTTTCTCTTAAAACATTTTATTGTAATTTTTTTCTGATAAAGCTATAATTGTACCATAAATTCTCAATTAAATCTTAGCTACTATTTTAAAGACACATCTGTTTATTTGTCATAGTACATAATTGCAGTTGAAAATTTTGTCCTAAAATCCAAGAAGTTCAGAACAAGATGCAACTGCAAAGATAAATTTTAAATCTAAAATTTTATTAGAGGAACTTAATCCCAAGAAAGTCTGGTGACTTGGAGGGGTAGAGTTAGTCCTCCAACCCAGAGACAAGCCTGGATGGACTAAAAGTTCATATTCCCCACCCCTGAAATCACCCTTTGGTGCATCAGTTATTTATCACTGTGGAACAAATTACCCTAAGACTTAGTAGCTTAATTCAACAGAATGTTATTATTTTATCTAGTTTGTAAGGGCACCAAACCCAGAAGCCTAGCTTAGCTAGGGGGTTCTGGCCCAGGGTCTCTCTTGCAGTGGCAGACAATGTTATGCAAGGCTGCAGTATCCTGAAGGCAAGTGGCCAGAGGGTCCACCACAAGTTGGACCCTGGCAGTGGCCTCAGTTCTGTACTGTGTGTCTTCTGTGGGGCTGTTTGATGTAAGAGCTTACTTTCCCCAGAGCGAGTGAAACCATAGACAGAAAGTAGCAATGCCTTTATTAACAGTCTCTGAAGTCACACCCTTCTGCCAGATTATTAGAAGTGAGTCACTGAGGCCAGTTCACACTTAATGGAAAGAGGTTAAGCTCCACCTCTTGAAGGGAGAAGAATTGTGGACATATTTTCAAACTACTGTGGAGCCTGGTGCCATTTTTAGAAGTAATTTTTTGATAATGATTTTAATTTCTTATATGGTTTAATATTTAGGCTTCCTACCTCTTCAGTCAACTTTACTTTTCCAGTAAGCCATCTATTCTTTCCATATTTACAAAAATTTTAATAACATAAATTGTTGAACACTATATTGTGCCAGGTACTACAAATATATTTTCATATAAATATTCCAATTAATATTTACCAAAAAACCCATGATGTAAAGACTAATATTAGTTAAATTTTGCAAGCCTTAGAGAAGTTAAGAAGGTCACACAAAGAATAGAGTTGTGCATCATAACCCATTATTATTTTTAATGTCTTTTCCATATATTTAGATATAGACCTTTCCTATAGAAAATTCTGTGTAGATATTTCACCCTTTTAAAGTATAAATGCATATTATACTGATCATTTTTAAAAACAGTTGGATTTATTTACCCATTCTACTCCTGTTTTTCTGATTTATTCCTTTCCCTTTAAGCACTATCACTACAGGCCCGGTGCACAAAATTCATGCACAGGTAGGGTCTCTAGGCCTGGCCAGCGATCAGGGCTGATCTGGGCCTTCCTTCCCCCAGCTGCTGGCTGCTGGTGGGGGCCTTCCTTCTATCCACACTGCCCCCTGGTGGTCAGCGCATTTCATAGCAAGCGGTCAAACTCCCAGCTGGTCAAATTCCCCAGAGGACAACTTGCATATTAGCCTTTTATTATATAGTATTCTTCTTCCTCTCCTTGGGCTTCTCTACTTCTTTCCTTTCCCCTTTAACAGAGGCTGATTAACTCAAGTAACCTTGTCCTCACTGACCACCACTCCTCCCCTTGTTCTTCTTTTCCTTTCTCAGCTTTAACACTGGCCCAAGGGAGCCTTAGGAGGGAGAGCCAAGAATGTCTTTTCTTCTTCCACAAAAGTATTGGTGCTATCACATCTCTGTCCTTTTCACCTCTTCATCTTCGATATCAAATGGATATTTCATTCCATTTTGGAACTGTTGTTTTTCTCTTTCTTCAAGATTCATTCATCTTTCATGTAGCTAAAAATAATTAGTATTATTACTGTTGTTTTCTTCTGCTTTCTCATCACCATATAGTAGGCTCTGCATCAAAGTCCCCTGGCAGGACCAGTTTCTTCATCTCCACCTAGCAGGCACTATCTTTGTGGCCCATGTTAATGCACCTTTACATTTCTTGCCAACAAGATTCCAAAGCCTTCTCTTAATTTTTGTCTTTCTCATTTTCCAAAACCCCGAGAAAGTATACTTATTTCATTCAGCATTTTTAAAAATTTAATTTAATTTTCTTTATTACATTTTCCACAAAATAATGACCTTGTGCTATTTTTCACTATGAAGGGCCTCAGCCCCTCAGAGAGAAGATTCTCTCTCTCCTCCCCCTCTTTCCCAAATTTTTGTCTCACTCTTTTTTCTCTCATTGCTATCACCTTTACAAAAAAAGAAAAAAAAAGAAAAACAACCCAACCCATTAATGCTTGAATATTAACATAGAAATATATTTGATGCATGTCCTTCTATGTATGAGTCTGATTCGGTGCATGGTGGAAAACTAGCTGACCAGAATTTAAGAGATTAGCTGGCCTGCTCCCTGCTTTTATGACATTCAGGACAGATGCTGGCTCATTATTACCTTAAACATTCTAAGAATGGCAATAGCATAAGCTCCTTGAATAGCCCATTTCGTGTTTATCACCCTGTTGAGAGGTGCAGGCATAAAAGCTTCAGTTTTATAATGGCATTTTGAGTTGATAAATGGAAATTACTGTAATTTTCTACTTATTTTAATTAAATTTTATAGATGCAGTGCAGAAAACATCAAGGCTGAATATGTGTGCTGGATTGTGTGTTCATTAGGAATGTTCCAAATTTGAGGATGCCATTTCTTCCATCACCTGGAAAGATGCAGCACATGGGCTTAATGAAATCCTGGGCCTTTGTGCAGTTTCTTCAGGAGAGAAATTGAATTGCCTGTGAAGGCTCAGCTCAAAAATCAAAGAATCCCATCAGTATAGATATAATATAGACTGCTGAATACAGTACCTGACAGGGAACTCTAATAAGCGAGAATAAGAGTTTGGTTTTAGGAAAGTCACTTAACGCAATTGTTCTGGGTTACACTGAGAAAGAACTCGATTGGAGTCAGCAGTGACTGATCTTTTCTTGAGGGAGAAGAGAATGTCTCTTTAATGGACCTGCTTTAACAATGAATAC
Source organism: Myotis yumanensis (assembly GCF_028538775.1). Classification (NCBI taxonomy): domain Eukaryota; kingdom Metazoa; phylum Chordata; class Mammalia; order Chiroptera; family Vespertilionidae; genus Myotis; species Myotis yumanensis. The sequence goes on along the minus strand of NW_027223753.1, from coordinate 104,396,131 downwards.
CCAGATAACAAGCTGTTTCTGATGCATTTTTCCACTGGTTCCAAGCTGTACAAAAAACAAAACAAAAAATACTGTGTTTGAAAACATATATTTTTCCCATTTGTACTGCGCCTGGCTCCATTCAGATTAAAATTTCAAAAACAAACTAGAGGAACAAAGATACCTGATTGAAAATAAAGGAATTCTTCTGTTGGGAAAGAATTTCTAACCTTCTTTCTCAGTCATGTAGGTAACTGAATTTACACAACTCTTCCCATCCCCATCGATCTGTGGAATGTGGTTATTGAGATGTGGTTATTTGGGTTCCCAGGACTATGACTTCATACCTCAGCTGGTTTTTCCTTTGTGAAGATGCTGCTCTGATGACAGCACAGGGCCTCCATCATAGGGCCAAGGTGGAAGATACTTGACCATCTAGAAATAGTCAGCTGAGGGAGGTGCCAGAACAGCTGCATTTTAGCATTCTGAGTTTGGGCAGAGCATGTTTCTAGATGATTGAGGCAAAGTTCTGTGAGCAGCCCCGGGTCCTCCTTGGGGCACAAGGTAAATGGTATCTTCACTTTTTATGCCCTTGTGTAAGTGTTCTCAAGTTGTGGTCTGCAGGCTGGTGATTCAATTTTATGACACTATCTGTACTCATATATGACTTAAATTAATGATTCTACCTACTCTTTTGTGCTCATTTATTATTTGGGCTTTGGCTTGTTTTTATAGTATCAACTGGGGGCAGGTGGTCTACAGGGGTCTTTTGCTTCAACCAATTATAGGAGACACTAAAAGAGTTTGAGACCATCTGACCTTCCAGGGAAAAGCAATGTAATTTCAAGGGAACCTTTCTTCCTCCTTTGACCCTAATGAATGTTTCATGTAATGGCTGGACCTACCACAACATTCTTTGAGGGTCTTCGCTACATTCTGGGAAGAAAACTTCTTATTAAAGACTCCAGCATGTCCACAGACATCTTGCTCTAATTTCTGATTTGCTCAAGGTCCAGGAAACCCAAGAGAAGAAGCTTGAATTTTATCTGTAATTGAGATTCAGGCATGTGGTGATATATGTGTGGAAAGGGCTAATGAAAGAAGTCAGACACAGTGGGGGAATAATTAAGCCTTAAAAGGGAAATTCCTATAAATGGGAAGGTGTTCTCTATAGCTGAGGGTCAGTATCCTTTTGTGGGACCCTGTGAGAATAATATGGCCTTCTCAAACCACCCACTTTCTGGCATGGCTGCACTCTGGGGAGAACTGTAATTGGTAAAATTTGGTGTGGGGAGGACAGCATTGCTCCTCTGCTGGGACCCTCCTGTCTTCCCAGAATACTGGGTAGTAAACTTGAAAGAATTTGAATGGGTGTGCAAGTAACTCTACTAAGGGGCCATCTCTAAAAGAACTGGACAGGAAATAATGAAGTCCTCCCCTACTGGGTGATGAGAGAGATAAGTGGCTGAGACCAGGATGCAGGCAGAAATGGAGGTTTGAGGGCCAGTGGCAGAAATAACAGGTGCTCCCAAGGAGTGAGGCAATCCTAGGATTGCAGGAGGCAGCAGCTGCGGTGTGGACAGCAGTGGAGAGCTTGGCAAAAGCCTGCAATAAAGCCACCAGAGCAGTCATTCTCAACCCTGGTGCACTTCAGAAGCATTTGAGGAGCTTTTACAAATCCCTAATGGAACCTGTGCTGAAAATTTTTTTTTTTAAACTGTATCTAAGTGATTCTAATGAGCAGCCAAAGTCTAGAGTCTAGAAAGACATGGGGCATGGAAGGACTGAGGTCCTGTCATTTGGCATAATACTCTCCAGATCCTTCTATGATGTCACAAAGGGTGAGAGATCCTTCTTTCTTATAGCCACATAGTATTCCATTCTGTAAATGTACCACAGAGTTTTTATCTACTTATATACTGATGGACACTTGGGCTGTTTCCAGATCTTAGCTATTGTAATAATGCTGCTATGAATATAGAGGTGTATATATTCTTACTGATTGGTGTTTCTGGATTCTTAGGATATACCCCCAGAAGTGGGATCACGGGGTCAAATAGCAGTTCCATTTTTTTATTTTTTGAGGAAACTCCATACTGTTTTCCACCATGGCTGCACCAGTCTGTATTCCCACCAGCACTTGTTTGCTGCCATCTGGCAGGTGTGAAGTGATACCTCATTGTGATTTTAATTTGCATCTCTCTGATGATTAGTGACCTTCAGCGTTTTTCTATATGACTATTGGCCATCTGTATGTCCTCTTTGGAGAAGCGTCTATTCAGGTCCTTTGCCAATTTCTAAATGAATTGTTTGTCTTCCTGGAGTTAAATTGTATGAGTTCTTTATATATTTTGGAAATTAACCTCTTATCAGATGAATAATTGGCAAATTTCCCCCATACAGTGGGTTCCCTTTTCATTTTGTGGTGGTTTCTTTTGCTGTGCAGAAGATTTTTAGTTTGATGTAGTCCCATTTGTTTATTTTTCCATTTGTTTCTCCCCTAGGAAATATGTTGGTAAATATATTGCTACTTGACATGTTTGAGATTTTGCTGCCTATGATTTCTTCTAGGATTTTTATGATTTCTTGACTTACATTTTTTAAGTCTTTTATCCATTTTTATTTTATTCTTGTGTATGGAGTAATTTGATGGACTAAGTTCTTATTTTTTTTACACGTACCTGTCTACTTTTCCCAACACCCCCCATTGAAGAGACTGTCTTTACTCTATTGTGTGCTCTTGCCTCCTTTGTCAAATATTAATTGACCATAATGGTGTGGGTCAATTTCTGGGGTCTCTCTTCTGTTCCATTGGTCTACTAGTATGTACCTTTTCCTGTACCAGTGCCAGGTTGTTTTGATTACAGTGGCTTTGCAGAATAGTTTGATATCCAGTATAGTGATCCCTCCAATTATGTTCTTTTTTTCTCAAGATTGCTGAGGCTATTCAGGGTCTTTTTTGATTCCATATAAATTTTTGGAATATTTGTTCTAGATTTGTGAAATATTCCATTGGTATTTTAATAGGGATTGAATTGAATATGTAGATTGCTTTGGGTAGTGTGGACATTTTAATGATGTTAATTCTTCTAATCATGAATATGGTATGTGCTTCCACTTGTTTTTATCTTCTATTTCTCTTTTCAACTTTTTTCCTAGTACAGGTCTTTTACCGCCTTGGTTAAGTTTATTCCTAAGTATCTTAATTTGCAATGGTAAATGAGATTTTTTTTTTTAGGTTCTCTTTCTGAGAGTTCATTATTGGTACATAAGTATTGTAATGGGTTGACTCAGCGAGATAGACCACTGACTCAGAATTTAAATTTAGGAACCTTTATTAAGCTGGCCAGCTGTTTGCAGTTCAGCCTTTGCTTCGAACTGCAGCACCTGACTCCAAGAGTTATGGCAATTTATTTGCAAAAACTACAAAGTTACAAAGTCATGCTTACGCAATTTGTTCTCAACACAGCACAGCATTATCACCTTCCTGTCTATGTTTTCCAGGAACAAAGAGCACAGTATACATTGAGGAGGGACCATGAGACCATATCTCAAGGCCTGACCTGATGTCAGTACCTTCCTATCTGTCTGTTCCAGGAACAGACAGCACAGCGTGCCCCGATATGCAGCCCAGTACAAGTATGCCATCTATTTCTGGATGTTAATTTTGTATCCTGCTACTTTGCTGAATTCATTTATTAAATCTAGCAGATTTTAGGTAGAATCATTAGGGTGTTCTATGTACCATATCATGTTGCCTGTGAATAATGACAGTTTTATTTCCTCCTTTCTAATTTAGATGCTTTTTATTTCTTCCTCTTGTCTGATCACAGTGGCTAGAATTTCTAGTATTATGTTGAATAAGAGTGGGGAAAGTGGACATCCCTGTCTTGTTCCAGATCTTAAGGAAAATACTTTTAGTTTTTGCCCACTGGGTATAATGTTGGCTATAGTTTTGTCACATATGGTCTTTATTATGTTGAGGTATGATCCCTGTATTCCAATTTTGCTGAGAGTCTTTATCGTAAATGGGTGCTAGATTTTGTCTAATGCTTTTTCTGCATCTAGTGATATGATCATGTGATTTTTACTTTAATTTTGTTTATGTGATGTATCACATTTATTGATTTACGAATTTTGTACCAGCCTTGCATCCCCCAAATAAATGCCACTTAGTCATAGTGTATGATATTTTTAATGTATTGCTGGATCTGATTTGCTAATAATTATTGAGGATTTTAGCATCTATGTTCATCAGGGATATTGGCCTATATTTTTCTTTCTTTGTAGTGTCTTTACCAGGTTTTAGGATAATGCCAGCCTTGTAAAAATAACTTGGAAGTCTTCCCTCCTCTTGAATTTTTTGAAATAGTTTGAAAAGGATAGGTACTAGTTCTTTGAATGTTTGGTTAAACTCCCTTTTGAAGCCGTCCAATCCATGACTTTTCTTTACTGGTAGTTTTGTGTGTGTGTGTGTGTGTGTGTGTGTGTGTGTGTGTGTGTTTTAATTACTGCTTCAGTTTCATCAGTTGTTATCAGCCTATTCATGTTTTTTGATTCTTCCTGATTGAGCTTTAGAATATTGAATGTTATAAGAATTTGTCCACTTCACTCAAGTTGTCCAATTTGTTGGCATATAGTTGTTCATAGTATTTTCTTGCAACCCTTTGTATTTCTGTGATGTCAGTTGTTATTTCACCTCTTTCATTTTGATTTTATTTATTTGGTTCCTTTTCCTTTGTTTCTTTTTTTTTTTTAAAAATATATTTTATTGATTTTTTTACAGAGAGGAAGGGAGAGAGATAGAGAGTTAGAAACATCGATGATAGAGAAACATCGATCAGCTGCCTCCTGCACATCTCCTACTGGGGATGTGCCTGCAACCAAGGTACATGCCCTTGACCAGAATCAAACCCAGGACCTTTCAGTCTGCAGGCCGACGCTCTATCCACTGAGCCAAACCGTTTCAGCCTTTTCCTTTGTTTCTTGATGAGTTTGGCTAAATGTTAATCAATGTTGTTTGTCTCTTCAAAGAACCAGATCTTGGTTCTGTTATTGGAGAAAAATATTCCTTGTCTTCACCCATTGCTAGTCAGTGTGGAGTCTTTATGATATCCCCAGAGAAGGAATTTTCCTGGACTTGCACAGGAGGATGCAATATAGTAGAAAGCTTTATTTCCATGGGATGACACTCCTGCGTACCCAAAGTCCCATTCCCCTTAGTCCAGTCATAAAAGTGTAACTGGGATTTCAGTAGAGCTAAAATTACAACCTATGTTCAGAGTTTCCTTTCCATATTGGAGCCAGGTTCAATTCAGCATCAGGCTAACTGCAGTCTATAAGTCTATTGTGTGTGCTGTACGTATGACCATGGGCCATACGAGCAAATACAAGGAAGCCAAGCATGAGCCATGAGCCAAGCATGACAAGAGGAACTGAAAGAGTAAATTTTGTTCAGGGATTTAAGGATCCCAAATCTTTGCACACTTGAAGTGGTCACACACATTCTGGCCTATGACCTCTGTTCCCAGGTGTGACTGACAGTCAAGTATATTCCCTATGTCATCCCAACTTCACTGGGCATGCATCTATCTTTCCTATGTCGTTCCCTCCCCCAGTGTTTTCCAGGAAACATGCCCATAATGTCTGGCCTTCCTTTTGCTCCTTTCCTGTTAATAACTAGTTCATTACAATGTATTAGTTTTATTGATCATTTGTTTTGTTTTTTGTTTTTTTGCTTTTTGTTTTTTAGTTTCTATGTCATTTATTTCAACTCTGATCTTTATGATTTCCTTCCTTCTACTGACTCTGGACTTTTCTTGTTCTCTTTCTAATTCTTTTAGTTGTAGGGTTTGAACTTTTTCTTGTTTCTTGAGGTAGGCCTGTAATGCTATAAACTTCCCTCTCAGGAGTGCTTTTTCTGTGTCCCATTGATTTTGGGTTGTTGTGTGTTCATTTTTATTTGTTTCCAGGAAGTTTTTCATCACTGCCTTAATCTTACTGATACTCCATTCATTGTTTAATAACATGCTACTGAACATCCATGTGTTTGAATATTTTGAGTTTTTTATTGTAGTTAATTTCTAGTTTTATGCTATTGTGATCCAAGAAGATGCTTGATATGGTTTCAAATTTCTTGAATTTGTTAAGACTTATTTTGTATCCTAACATGTGGTCTATCTTTAAGAATGGTCTGTGCACTTGAGAAGAATGTATATTCAACAGTTTTGTGATAAAATGTTCTGTAAATGTCAATTAAATCCTTCTGATCCAGTGTGTCATTTAAGGTCACTATTTGCTTATTGACTTTTTTGTCTGGAAGATCTATCCAGTGATGTCAGTGAGTTGTTAAACTCCTCTACTATGACTGTATTGCTGTCAATTTCTCCCTTAAAATCCACCAAGAGTTTTTTGTTGTTGTTGTTATATTTGTGTATTTAAGTTATTTATGTGCTCCTATATTGGGTGCATATGTGTTTACAAGAGTTATCACTTCTTGTTGGATCTATCCCTTTAGTATTATGTAGTGACCTTCTTTATTTCTTTTATGGCCTTTATTTTGAAGTCTATTTTGCCAGATATTAGTATTGCTTTTTTTGTTTCCATCCATTCACTTTCAGTCTGTGTGAATCTTTTGTTCTGAGGTGGGTCTATTACAGATAGCATATGTATGAGTCATGTTTTCTTATCCATTGACCTACCCTATGTCTTTTGATTGGAGCATTTAATTCATTTACAATTAAGGTTATTATTGATAGGTACTTATTTATTGTCATTTTCTTCTTTATACCCATGTACCTCTCTTTATTTCCCCTTCTTCTTAAAGCAGTTTCTTCCTTTTGTTGTTGTTAATCCTCATCTGAGGATATTTTTTCATTGAATTCTGGAGAGATTGGAAGGGAGAGGGAGAGACACAGAGAGAGAAACATTGATGTGAGAGAGGAGAGACACATGGATTGATTGGCTCACACAGGCACCCTGACCAGAACTGGGGATTGAGACTGCAACCGAGAATCAAATCAGGGCTCTTCAGTTTGTAGGCGGATGTTCTATCAACTGAGCCAAACTGGCTAGGGCTTAAAGGATTTTCTTTAACATTTTTTGCAATGCTTTTTTGGTGATAATGTACAGTTTAGGGTTTTTTGTTTTTGTTTTTTTGTCTCTTTACTTCAGTTTCAATTTCAAATGATAGCCTTGCTGGATAGAGAACTCTTGGTTTCAGGTCCTTGCTTTTATTTAATTTGAATACTTCATGCCAATCCCCCCTGGCCTATAGTGTTTCTGTTGAGAAATCAGTTGACAGTCTAATGGGAGCTCTCTTTATCTTTAATATTTGTCATTTTAATTATGATGTGTCTTAATGTTTGTCTCTTTGGATTCATCTTTATTGGGACTCTGTGCTTCCTCAATTTGTGTGACTTTTTCCTTCACCAGGTTAAGGAAGTTTTCTTTCATTATTTTTTAATACACATTCTCTATTTCTTGTTCACATTCTTCTCCTGCTAGTTCCCCTATGATGTGGATAATTTTACATTTCATGTTGTCCCAAAGTTCCCTTAAATTTTTCTCATCCTTTTTAATTCTTTTTTCTTTTTTGCTGCTCTAATTGGATATTTTTTCTACCTTGTCTTCCAAATCACTGATTTGATCCTCTGCTTCATCCAATCTACTTTTAATTTCTTCCAGTGTATTCTTGATCTCAGATTTGATATTCTTTATTTCTAACTAGTTATTGTTCATGATTTTTATTTCCTTCTTTCATGCTAAGTTCTATGTAATTCTCAGTAAGTTCCTTGAGCATCCTTATAACCATTTCTTTGAATTCTTTGTCTGACAAATTGCTAACTCCATTTCATTTAGTTCCTTTCCTGGTAATTCCCACTTTTCTTTCATTTGGGGGTTGTTTCTTTGCCTCCTTGTTTTTCCTGTCCCTTTGCATTTGTTTATATGTATTAAATCAAACTCTTATGCCTCCCAGTCTTTGTGGGGTGGCTTTATGTATTAAGTATTTTGTGGAACCCAGTGGTACAGTCTCTTAGATCTCCTGAGCTGGATGCTCTAGGAATGTCCCTTATGTGAGTTATTTGGGTTCTCCTGTTGTATTTTGGTCTTGAATGTTTTTGTCCCATTCATGAATGGACTCTCCTCTCAGGCTGGGTGACTGTAAGGCTCACCCAGACCACATTATGTGAGCTGTTGTAGAGATGCTGACAGAACAGAACAGAACACAACACAACAAAACAAAACAAGGAACAAAAGAAACAAAATAAAAACACACACAAGACCCTATAATAACAAAAAAAAGCAACCACAAAAGAAGAGAGAATTAGGAAAGAGAAAAGAGAGCAAGAATGATAGAAGAAATGAAACAAGAAAAATTATGAGGAGAAATAAAGGGGTAAGTAAAGTGAATATGAAAGGGCAGAAATGAAATAAAGTAAATAAGAATAAAGAATAGGGGAAGGGTAACAGTATAAAAACAAAAAGAAAGAAAAATATTTGAAAAGGAAAATAGAGGATAAAGCAGATAGACCAAAAATAAGAAAAGGAAAAATATAGAGTATTAAAAGGGAAAGGAAAAATGATATACATGAAAGAAAATATAGAGGCTAAAATTATAACCAATCAATAAAGCAAGAAGACTTAAAGATGATAAAGAGCAAAAGAAAGAAAAAAAAGAAAATAACATAAAAGGGAAGTGGTGTGCATCTCATCTGAGTTTAATTTAGTGCCTCCTGGGAACTCCCTCTGGATCATGCTCTTCTGATGACTGTGGCTGACTATTCTATCTGCCAATTCTGGGCTTTTGAGGAGGTACTTATGTACTAACCACTGTCAGAAACTGTCTTCCTTTGGCTTTCAGCAACCTGATTGAAGCTCCAAGCAATCCATAGTTTGTATTTGTCTCCACAGGGTTTGAGTGTGTGCAGAAGGGGCCAACCTGCACTCTAAAGCTAATTTGTTAGCAGCGCAAAGCCCAGGAGTGGGTCAACAAACTTCCCCAGGTTTTCTGGGCTCCACTTCCACCCATCTTTGCCTGGCAGCCAGCTGTAAATCCTAAACCCTCAAAAGTCTGTTTCTAAAGGGCTTTAGGCAAAATCAAGTGTATAGGCCTTTGGTTCTCCCATGAGGGTGAGGTGCTATTCAGACTTCCTAGAAAGTGGTGTGTGTGTTTCTCCATCCCAAGAGCTACTCCTCTGAGAATATCCCAGAATATTACCTTGCCCTTGGCTGGACGGAGATCCTCATATACAATCCAGTGAGATCAGCTGGATATCAGGAGTTTCTATCAGATCTCCCATTCAGGGGAAACTTTAGTCAGCTCCTGGATAGTGGGGTGGACACCCCACCCCCAATATAGTCACTGATGCTCTCTGGGACTGTTCAAATCCTTAGACTTGGCCTCTGTTGCTGTCTTATCTGCAAAAGTCGAGATGTAGGATGTGGCAGGCAGGGCTTCTGAGGGTGGGGTGGGCTGTATCACCTAGGGCAAGTTTTGTTTATTTTCTTTTTGTGGCTCCCCAGAGGGGCCAGTGCCTCTCAGGAAAAATGGCCATTTCAGTTTCGGGAAGGGAGGGTTACAACCTAATGCAGATCTTCTAGCTGCTGCTTTTCCACATCTCCCCCCAATGCTTCCCACCTTAGTCTCTCCTTAGGCACCTCAAATCTGCAGCCCCTACCTCCACTAAAGCTTTGGGTGAATAGTTACAAATGAAAATCCTGTGCTCTGGAGTTAAAAGAAATGAAAGCTGAGGCTTTATCTCTGACCAGCTCTGGTCTACCAACTCTGGTCTCCCCACCAGACAGAGGTCCTGCAATTTTTCATGGCTGGATATTGCATGGGCCGCTATTCTCAGTTCTGTTGCTAGACTGTGAAGCCCAGCATGAGCTCTGGGTCTCAATCTTCTCAAGGAAATAACACTCCTGTAGCTGAGAGATCCTTTTTCACTCTCAGACTGCTGCCCATGGAAGCTGGGTCAGCCCCTCTTGCAACCTGACCACACCCTACCTACCAATATCCATGTGTTTTCTGTTCTTTCCTGATATAAGTCTCCTCCTCAGTTGGACCTCAGTTGCCAATTCCAGGTGAATGTTCTCCAATTTAATTTTATTTCCAGTCTGTCCCTGGGAAGAGGTACACAAAATGTCTGCCTTTTCAGCCGCCATCTTCTCCCTCTTCCTCTGGTCCTTTGCCCTTTTTTAAAATTGGATTGTTTGTCTTCCCTTTGATAAGTTGTATGAGTTCTTTATGTATTTTGGAAAATTTCCCCTTATCAGACGTATCATTGGCAAATGTGTATTCCCATATAGTGGGATCCCTTTTAATTTTGTTGATGGTTTCTTTTCTGTACAGAAGCTTTTTATTTTGATGTAGTCCCATTTGTATATTTTCTCCTTTGCCTTAGGAGATGTATTTTATTGGCAAACATATTGCTATGAGAGATGTCTGAAATTTTTCTGCCAATTGTTTCTTCTAGGATTTTTATGGTTTCACAGTTTACCATTAAGTCTTATCACAGATATAGAACAAATACTCCAAAAATTTATATGAAACAACAAAAAATACCCAAACAGCCCCAGCAATCTTAAGAAAGAACAAAGTAGGAGGATCACGATACCAATTATACTGCAAAGCCATTGCAATCAAAACAGCCTGGTTCTGGAATAAAAACAAGCATATAGATCAATCAAATAGAGCAGAGAATTCAGAAATTGACCCAAGCCACTACATTCAATTCATATTTGACAAAGGAGTCAAGAGCATACATGATGTAAGACAGACTCTTTAATAAGTCATGTTGGATTTTTTTCATTTCCATCAATTATATATGCACATAGTTTAAAGAATTAGTTTCTTTCAAGGTTTGTTTAGAAAAATATCTGGTAGAGATTAAAAAATGGCATTGGAATAAGTACATGCTACATGGATATGCTCCCAGGAACAAACTGGAATTACATCTAAGATACAGAAAAACTTCCTGAATAATCAATTGAAGACTTGCAGGAGAGAGCCCTGATAACCAAGGGACAAAAGTGGAGATGACATAGAGACTGGTAGGAGGGGCAGAGGCACAAAAGGGCTGGCCAGGTGCCAACAGACAACAACAGAAGTTCTGGAGTGACATCTCAGTTGTGGGGGGTTGCCACTGAAAACTTTGGGGTTTTATCCCCAAGCGGGAACCCCCAGGAGAGAGCACAAGAACTCAGAAGGGTACCCACATAACATCTGGCTGTGAAAAGCAGCAGGGTTGTGGTCTATCAGGGAGATACAGCAGGAAATTTAGGTACCCTCTTAAAGGGCCAATGCACAAAATTCCTGTGGAGCCACCCACCTTGTGCTCCTGCAGAGAGAAGGCAGAGTGGACTGGAGCTGTGAGGGCAGAAGCCAGGATCAGGGATCCTGGGATTAGAGCTCAGAGGCAGACACCTCAGTTTCCTGTGCTGAGTCATTCCCTCACACAGCGAAGGACATCTTTCTCACATAGAAATTTGCTATGCAGGTGTCCTTGTTTGGGGGGAAGACAGTTGACCCACCCTATTAGAAAACACCTTGCCCCATGGTGTGAAGTTCCTGAGACCACTTAAGAGACTAAAAATAACAATTAGCCTCCAGGTAGAAGCAATTGGCTCACCATGTTGGAAAAAACTCTCACCAGGACAATTGCCTGAGGGCAATTCAAATCAAAATACTATCAATATGTAAGCAGAGGCGGTCTCTGGAGGCTTTGAGTCTTTGCCTTATCTAATTAGTCAGAAACAGCATTTAACACTGTCCTGCACTAGAGATTGAGAGGTATGGCATATATACCTAATACATAGTCACAAATCCAAACAGGCAGCCAAAATTAGGAGACAAAGAAACAATGCCTAAATGAAAGAACAAGAGAATTCTCCAGAAGAAGAGATAAATGAAATAGAGATAAGAAATTTATCGAAACAGAGTTCAGAGTAATGATGGTAAAGATGCTCAACAGAATGAAAAAAGCTATAGTAACTATAAAAACAAAAATAAAGAATGACATAGCACAAATAAAGAATACACTGGAAGGAATACACAGCAGGTTAGGGGAAGCTGAGGATCAAATTAGTGATTTAGAAACAGGTTTGAAATAAATCACTCTATCAGAGAACCAAAAAGAAAAAAAAATTAAAAAACAGGAGGACAGATTAAGGGAGCTGTGGGACAACATTAAACATAACAATATTAGAATAGCAAGAGTGCCAGAAGAGGTAGAAAGGGAGAAAGGGGGACAATGTGTTTGGAGAAATAATGGCAGAAAATCTCCCTAACTTGGTAAAGGAAAAAGTCACACAAGTTCAGGAGGCACAGCGAACCCCAAACAAGAAGAATCCAAACAGGCCTATAAGCAGACACATCATAATTAAGATGCCAAAATTTTAAGACAAAGAGAGAATCTTAAAGGCAGCAAAAGAAAACCAAACTGTTACCTACAAAGGAGTTCCCATAAGGTTGACATCTGATTTATCCTGAAAAACCCTATAGGCCAGTAGGGAATGGCATGAAATATTCAAGGTAATGGAAATCAAGGATCTGAAACCAAGATTACTATATCCAGCAAGGCTGGTCAAATAAAGAGCATCCCAGACAAAAAAAAGGCTAAAATAATACATCATCACCAAGCCAGCATTACAGAAATGCTAAAAGGACTGCTGTAATGAGAAGAAGAAACAGAAAGAGAAACCTAGGCATACAGAATTAAAATGGCAATAAATAAGTACCTATCAATAACAACCATAAATGTATATGGATTAAATGCTCCAATCAAAAGGTATAAGGTATCTGAATGGATACAATACATGGCAAAACTATATGCTGTCTATAAGAGACCCACTTCAGCGCAAAAGACACACACAGGATGAAAGTGTGTGGGGATGGAAAAAAATGTTTCATGCAAATAGAAAAGAAAAAAAGTTGGAGTAGTAATACTCATATCCAACAAAATAGACTTCAAAATGAAGGTTATCACAAGAGACAACAAAGGTCAATACATAAAGCTAAAGCGATTTAACCAACAATAGGATATAACCCTGGTAAATATGTATTCACCCAATATAGGAAAACTGAAATATATTTTAAAAACTTCTAGAGGACATATAAAAACATGTTTAAAGTCACTAATCATCTGAGAGATGCAAATCAAAATGACCATGAGGTACCATCTCACACCTGTCAGAATGGCTATCATCAACAAATCAACAAATGACAAGTGCTGGTGAGGATGCGGAGAAAAAGGAACCCTCATGCACTGCTGGTGGGAATGCAAACTGGTGCAGCCACTGTGGAGAACAGTATGGAGTTTCCTCAAAAAACTAAAAATGGAACTCCCATTTGACCCAGTAATCCCACTTCTAGGAATATATCCGAAGAAACTAGAAACATCAATCAGAAAGGATATATGCACCCCTATGTTCATAGCAGCACAATTTACAATAGCTAAGATTTGGAAACACCCTAAGTGCCCATCAGCAGATGAATGAATTAGAAAACTGTGGTACATCTACACAATGGAATACTATGCTGCTGTAAAAAGGAAGGAACTCCTATCATTTGCAACAGTATGGATGGACCTGGAGAGCATTATGCTGAGTGAAATAAGTCAGTCAGAGAAAGATAAATATCACATGATCTCACTCATCTGTGGAATATAATGAACAACAAAAACAGATCCAGAGACAGAGAAGCATCAATCAGACCATCAAACCTCAGAGGGAAGGTAAGGTAGGGTGGGGGTAAGCAGGAGAGATCAACCAAAGGGCTTGTATGCATGCATATAAGTCTAACCAATGGACACAGACACCAGGGCGATGAGGGAATGATCAGGGGAGGGGTAATGGGGGGATAAGGACACATATATAATACCTTAATCAATAAAGAAAATTAAAATAATAGAAATGCAAAAAAAACAAACAAACACTCAAAACAAACAAAAAACTTCTAGAGGACTTCAATGGAGAGATCCACAACAACACAGATGTAGTAGGGGACTTTAACACCACACTGACTTTGCTGGGTAGATCTTCCAAACAAAAACTTAATAAGGAAAAAGAGCTCTAAATGGTTTGGGTCAATATCTCTTTTCTGTTCTGTTCCATTGGTCTATATGTCTTTTCTTATGCCAGTATCAGGCAGTTTTAGAGAAGAGTGGCTTTGTAATAAAGCTTGATATCTGGTATTATGATATCTCCAACTTTGTTCTACTGTCTCAGGATTGCTATGGCTATTTGGGTTTGTTTTTTTATTATTCCAGATGAATTTTTGGAGAGTTTGTTCTAGGTCTGTGAAATATGCTGTTGGTAATTTAACGGGGATTGCATTGAATCTATAGATTGCTTTGGGTAGTATAGACATTTTAATGATGTTGATTCTACCAATCTATAAACATTATATTCTTCCATTTGTTTATGTCTTCCTCTATCTCTTTTTTAAATGTCCTGTAGTTTTCTGAATACAGGTCTTTTATCTCCTTAGTTAAGTTTATTCCTAGGTATCTTGAGTTTTTGCTTCAATGGTAAATGGGATTTTTTTTAAGTTTCTCTTTCTGTGAGTTCATTATTGGTGCATAAAAAGACATAGATTTCTGGGTGTTAATTTTATATCTGGCTACATTGCCAAATTATTTATTAATTCTAGTAGATTTTTGATGGAGTCTTTAGGATTTACTATGTACAATACATGCTATCTGCGAATGATGAAAATTTTACTTCTTCTTTTCCAATTTTGATGCCTTTTATTTCTTTTTCTTGTCTGATCACTATGGCTAGCACTTCCAGTACTATGTTGAACAAGAGTGGTGAAAGTGGGCATCCCTGTCTTGTTCCTGTTCTTAGGGAAAATGGTTTTAGTTTTTGCCCATTGAGTATGATGTTGGTTGTAGGTTTATCATGTAAGGCTTTTATTATGTTGAGGTATGATCCCTCTATTCCCACTTTGTAAGCGATATCAAGAAAGGGTGTTGGAATTTGTCAAATATTTTTCTGCATCAATTGATATGATTCTGTTATTTTTGTTTCTTAATTGGTTTATGTGATGTATCATATTTATTGATTTGTGGATATTGTGCCAGCCTTGCACCCCTGGAGTAAATACCACTTGGTTTTATTCATTGATTTTTTTCATTGTTTTTATTGTAGTTGATTTCTAATTTATGTCATTGTGATCTGAGAAGATGCTTGATATGATTTCTATTTTCTCGAATTTGAAGAGACTGCTTGTGACCCAATATGCGGTCTATTTTTGGAAATGTCCCATGCGCATGTGAGAAGAATGTATATTCTGAATCTTTGTGGTGAAAAGTTCTGAAGATGATAATTAATTCCATCTGATCTAGTGAGTCATTTATGATTGTTGTTTCTTTGCTGATTTTTTGTTTAGAGGATTTATCCAGTGGTGACAACAGGGTATTAAAGTCCCCTACTATGATTTGTTGCTGTCAATATCTTCCTTGATATTTTCCAGAAGTTTTATTTTATGTATTTGGGTGCTCCTGTATTGGGTGCATATATGATTGTATCCTCTTGTTGAATTGCTCCCTTTAGTATTATGAGTGGCCCTCCTTATCTCTTGTTATGGCCTTCACTTTAAGATTTATTTTGTCAGAAATAAGTATCATTACTCCAGCTTTGTTTTTATTTCCTTTTGTCTGAAATTTTTTTCCATCCCTTCACTATCAGTCTGTGGGAGTCCTTTGTTCTGAGGTGGGTCTCTTGTAGACAGCAAATTATATGGGTCATGTTTTCTTATCCATTCAACTACCCTAGGTGTTTTGATTGGAGCATTGAATCCATTTACACTTAAGGTTATTATTGATATGTACTCGTTTGTTACCATATTTATTCTTTATGCCTATGTTCTTTCTTCCCTTTGTATTTATTGTTTTTACAGTAGTCCCTTTAGCATTTCTTGTATTGGTGGCTTGGTGGTAATAAACTCCCTTAGCCTTTTTTTTTGTCTGTGAAGCTCCTTATTTCACCTTCAATTTTGAATGATAGCCTTGCTGGGTATAGTATTCTTGGATTCAGTCCCTTGCTTTGCATCACTTTGTATTTCATTCCATTCCTTTCTGGCCTGATGTATTTCTGTTGGAAAATCCATTGACAGTTTAATGATAAATCCTTGTAGGTAACTTTTGGTCTCCCTCTGGCAGCCTTTAAGATTCTTACTTTGTCATTGATGTTTGCCAATTTAATTA
Organism: Myotis yumanensis; assembly: GCF_028538775.1. Lineage (NCBI taxonomy): Eukaryota > Metazoa > Chordata > Mammalia > Chiroptera > Vespertilionidae > Myotis > Myotis yumanensis. The sequence continues at coordinate 104,379,941 of NW_027223753.1, read as the reverse complement.
TGATGCGTCTTTGTGTCAGTCTTTTTGGGTTCATCTTGTGTGGGACTCTGTATGCTTCTTAGACTTGTGTGACTTTTCTTGCCAAAATCAGGGAATTTTTCTCTCATTATTTCTTCAAACAGATTTTCTATTCCTTGCTCAGCTTCCACTCCTTCTGACACCCCTATTGTGTGGATGTGGTTTTGTTTTGTGTTGTCCAAAGCTCCCTTAGGCTCTCCTCCTGCTTTTTAAGTTGTGGTGTTTTTTTTCCAGTTGCTGCTCTGCTTGGAAGTTTTTCCTACCTTGTCTTCTAACTCCCTGATATGGTCCTCAGCTTTTTCTAGACTGTTGAAACTTCCCATTGTGTTCTTTATTGCAGCCATATCATTCTTCATTTCCTCTTGATTCTTATACATGTTGTTAAATTTGTCTTCCATCCTTTTCAGCATCCTTATAACCATTGCTCTGAATTCTTTCTTTGACAAATTGCTTGCCTCCATTTTGTTTATTTCCTTTCTGGTGAGTTCTCCTTTTCTTTCGTATGTGGGTTGTTTCTTTGTCTCCTCATTTTTGCTGTTCCTTTGTGATTGTTCTTAAGTATTAGATCAAACTGCTATGCCACCCAAATTTTTTGAGTTTGGCTTATATAGTAGATGTTTTGTGGGACCCAGTCATGCAATCTGTCAGGTTCTGGTCTGGGTATTCTAGGGATGCCCCCTATTTGGGATATTTGGATTCTCTTGGTGTAGTTTGGTCTTGAGTGTTATTGTCCCATTCATGGATGGAGTCTCCTCTCATGGTGTCTGATTATGTGGCTCTCTCTCTACCATACTGACAGAACAGTATGATATACAACTCAATAGGACACAACACAAAGGGAACAAAACTCAAATGTACTCATGACACTGATAAGCCCAATAAAAGTGCCAACCAGAGAAAGATTAGGAGAGAGAAAAGAGAGCAATGATGATATCGAGGAAAGAAAAAAAGGTAAGAGAGAAAAGAAAAAGAAGAAAAAATATATGGGGAGAAAACACCACAAAACAAACAAATAAGCCAAAAAAAAGATGCAAATAACAAACATCCAGAAAAAGGGCGGTACAGAATCTGTAGAGGCAAAGCTTATATACAGAAAGTGAGGTTAAGGAATTTAATGAATAGGGGCGGGACCACAGTTCAGTATAGAGAAGGTAGAAAGAGAATGAGTGGATAAGAAGAAAGAAAAAATAAGAATATAAAACAAAAAACATTTAAAAATTTTATCTATATATTTATTCATTTATTTTTGGAGAAGAATAGAGAAGAGAGCAGATAGGCTTGAGTTTAGTGAGTGAAACTAATTAAACAATTAGGAGAGGAAGAGAACAAGAGAGGAGAGGAAAAACAAAAGCATTAAAAAAATGACTAGCTGAAAAAGAGAAAAGACTTGGAGCAAGGGAGAGGAAATTAGATATGAATAAGCCAACAGAGACTACAATATTAATAACAGGTCAATAAAACAGATAAAGAAGTTCAATATTTTACAAGGGGTTAAAAGAAAGAGAAAAACTAAAGTGGGGACAGGAGAAGATAAAACAGGATGAAAAAGGGAGAAGTGAGGAAGAAAAGGGTGGAAAAGGAAAAAATAAGATAAAGTTAAATAACAATAAAAAATAGAATGAAGAAAAAATATAAAAAATCAAAAGATAAAAAAACAAAAAAGGGAAAAATTTTTTAAATAAAAGATAAAATATAAAAAAGTGGGGGTTGAGGGGACATTGGGGGGATAAGGACACATTTGTAATATCTTATTCAATAAAGGAAAAAAAAAAGTGAAATGTCATTTGCTTCAACCAAGTTTTAATGCCCCGTGGGGGTTGGTTTAAGACTCCACTCTTCTGTCAGTCACTTCTCAGTTTCCTGTTATATAGTAAGCACCGTGTTGAAGTTCCAAGCGATCTACTGCTCCTCTATGTCTGTCTCCACAGCCTTGGTTGCAAACAGGCAGGACCTATCCTCCTGCTTTGCCTATCTGCCTGCTGTCAATCTTAATCACTCAAAGCTTCTGTTTCTGACAGGGCTTTAGGTGGGGGTGGTGCTGTATTGCTTTCTGGCACTGAATGGCCCCTTTTTAACCCAGTCCCTGAGGGCAATTTGGGGCTATTCAGAGTCTTGGTTCCTTTGAAAAGCTTGAGATATAGGCTGGTCGTGGGTGTATTAGCTATTTTGAGACTGCTGGGAGGGGCTGGCTCTTCAGGTGAAAAATGGCTTCTTGGGTCCAGAGGGTCACAAATATCTCAGTGCTGGATTCTTCATCACCTCTTCCTGTCCTGCTCCCCTCCATACCCTCTTCCCAGTCTCCACAAATCCTCACGTCCACCTGCACTGCAGCCTCAGTTGAGTGTTTGTAATTGAAGGTCCTATGAACTGGGTTTAGTGAATAAATGCAAAGACAAAACAGAGGCAAAACAATCACCCAACTGTGATACTCTCTGCCCCTGGGACCGGTTGTCTCAGTTAGCTCTTTAGGTCACCTTTTGGGGCACAGCGTTTCATGGCTGTGGACTTAGATCTAGATTCCCCAGCCTCCAGCATCCTGTGTACTTCCTTTCCACAGTTGGTTGTTTCATCTGTCCCCAAGGGACGTGGCTTTGGTGCAGTGCAGCTTCCTCCTGACCCTCTTGGCCCAGTGGTTGCGTATCTCTTTCTAGCCCAGGTTCCTGATCCTACCATTCTTCAGGTGTCTTCTGCCCTTTCTGGCTATGGATTGTCTCACCAGCTGTGTCTACTTCACCAAATCTGGGTGGATGTCATTTGATTTAGTTGTGCCTTCTATTTGCTCTGGGACAAGTCACAGGACATGTCTGCCTATTCAACCACCAGTTTTACAGTCCCCTAAAGAATTATTTTTTAAAAAGCAGCACATTTTTAGAATTAAAACAGAGAAAGAAAAAAATGGTGTTGAGAAAATTGGACAAGTACATGCAAGAAAATGAAACTAGACTACAACTTACACCATACGCAAGAATAAATTCAAAATGGATAAAAGACTTAATTGTAAGTCATGAATCATGACTAGGTAATATAATGAAATATATTACTAACCAAAATAATACTCTTTCTCGTCAACCACTTCTTGTTTCTTAGTCACAAATCTATAAACCCCTCCAAAGCAGGTATTAAATCCCTTCTCTCCATGTCTTTTTTTTGCCTTTTTTTATTTTTATTTTTTATTTTTATTTTTTTTATTAAATCTTAATTGTTCAGATTATTACAGTTGTTCCTCTTTTTTCCCCCATAGCTCCCCTCCACCGGTTACCCTCCCACCCTCTGCCCTTACCCGCCCCCCCCAGTATCCTCATCCATAGGTGTACAATTTTTGTCCAGTCTCTTCCCGCACCCCCCACATCCCTTTCCCCCCCAAGAATAGTCAGTCCACTCCCTTTCTATGCCCCTGATTCTATTATATTCACCAGTTTATTCTGTTCATCAGAGTATTTATTCACTTGATATTTAGATTCACTTGTTGATAGATGTGTATTTATTGTTCATAATTTCTATCTTTACCTTTTTCTTCTTCTTCCTCTTCTTAAAAGATACCTTTCAGCATTTCATATAATACTGGTTTGGTGGTGATGAACTCCTTTACCTTTTCCTTATCTGTGAAGCTCTTTATCTGACCTTCAATTCTGAATGATAGCTTTGCTGGGTAAAGTAATCTTGGTTGTAGGTTCTTGCTATTCATCACTTTGAATATTTCTTGCCACTCCCTTCTGGCCTGCATAGTTTCTGTTGAGAAATCAGCTGACAGTCGTATGGGTACTCCCTTGTAGGTAACTGACTTTTTTTCTCTTGCTGCTTTTAAGATTCTCTCTTTATCTTTTGCTCTTGGCATTTTAATTATGATGTGTCTTGGTGTGGTCCTCTTTGGATTCCTTTTGTTTGGGGTTCTCTGTGCTTCCTGGACTTGTAAGTCTATTTCTTTCACCAGGTAGGGGAAGTTTTCTGTCATTATTTCTTCAAATAGGTTTTCAATATCTTGCTCTCTCTCTTCTTCTGGCACCCCTATAATTTGGATGTTGGTATGCTTGAAGTTGTCCCAGAGGCTCCTTACACTATCTTCATATTTTTGGATTGTTTTTTCTTTTTGTTTTTCCAGTTGGGTGTTTTGTGCTTCTTCGTATTTCAAATCTTTGACTTGATTCTTGCGCTCCTCTAGTCTGCTGTTGGAACTCTGTATAATATTCTTTATTTTAGTCAGTGTATGCTTAATTTCTAGTTGGTCCTTTTTCATAACCTCGAGGGTCTCACTAGATTTCTTGAGGGTCTCACTAAATTTATTGGCGGTTTCTAGAAAATTCTTGAAAAACCTTACAACTGTGGTTTTGAACTCTATATCCAGTAGTTTGCTTTCCTCCATTTCTGTCATTTGTGACCTGTTTCTTTTTCTCCACATTTTGGCTGCTTCCATGTGTTGATAGGGTGGCTTTCTGTGCTAAGTGTCCTATAGGTCCCAGTGGCTCAGCCTCCCCAATTACCTGAGGTGGACACTCTTGGAGTACCCCTTTGTGGGCTTTGTGCACAGTCTTGTTGTAGTTAAGCCTTGATTGTTGTAGGTATCACTGGGAGGAATTGACCTCCAGGCCAATTGGCTATGAGAATCAGCGGTGTCTACAGTGGGAGAACTTCTGTGCTGGAGACACCCTTCTGGGGCAAGACTTGCTTCAGTGGGGCTTTGGTGCTCACTGAGTCTGCCCCCTGAGTGTGTTCCTTATGGATCTGAGGAGTTGTAATCTGGATGGTCCCATTCTGACCACTGGGTACACAGGCTCTTGGATCTCTAAGGAGGTGCTAATTTAGCCTCTTCTGAGGCTACCCAGCAGGAGCTATGGAGAGATCTGCAGATTCCTCTTCTTTGTTTGGGGTTTGGAGGTACCCAGATGAGGCCCAGCTGTGAAGCAATGCAAGCTGCTGTGGGGCCTTGGGCCTTCTTTTGGAAGTTCTGGGTCTCTCTGACCCAGCTGCAGTTTGTTAGGTAATTTTAGATTGCAAAGGGCCAGGCCTTTCATATGCAAAAGCCTCTGCACACAGCTTGGGTGGGGCGGGGTCTCAGGGAATCAACAGGGCAGAGCAAACAGCTATGGCTTATCCTCAGTCCTACCCTAAGAGGCCCCGGGTCTCAGTGTCCTGGTAATCGCTGCAAGCACCTCTGAGAGAAAGCCGCCCTCGAGTTCAGACCGATGCCAGACAGTCCAGTTTCTCCCCATATGAGTCTGGGTCCCCAGAGACTTGCCCGGAACTGTATTTCAGAACAGTTGTGAGCTTGAGACTCCCTCCTGATTGAAAAGGACAACCATGTCCTCAGTTGCCAGCCCTTTCCACGTGCGCCTCCGTACCTCTGCATTTTACTTCCGCACCTCCTCTGAGTCTCAGTGTGCTTTTCTCTTTCCTTCTAGTTGTAAAATTTCCACTCAGCCAGCCTTCCTGTGGTTCTGGATGATGTCCGTTTTGTCTTTTAGTTATATTTTTGAAGTGGTTGTGCAAGGCAGCAATTTCCGGTGTTTACCTATGCCGCCATCTTGGTTTCTCTTCTCTCCATGTCTTGCATGTTACAGACTCCATGCATACAGGTTTTAATGAACTTTAATTCTAAAACAGTTTGGGATGCCTCCCTGGGGTCTGAAGACAGGTGCTGCTCAGCTTAGATTCCATGCATTTTTAACCCCAGGGGTCTCATTCTCACTCTTCCAAATAGAACCATGGGGGGAGGCATCTTTCCTGTCATCAGAAACTCAAGATAAAGCAGGCAGTCCTCTGACAGACTTCTTTTGCAAAATTTGCTAGAAGAGCATTAGACATATATTCAATCTTTTTAGTCTTTTGTGAATTATTTTGTTTTTTAATATACATATCAACAACTTTATACAATACTTTATAAATGCTGTATGAATTTATCCTATATAAAACCCTAATATGCAAATCTACCAAACAGTGGAACAACAGGTTGCTATGATGTGCACTGACCACCAGATGGCAGACACTATACGCAGGAGCCCCCCCCACGATGGTCAGTGTGCTCCCACAAGGGGAGCGCTGCTCAGCCAGAAGCCGGGCTCATGGCTGGCGAGTGCAGCAGTGGTGGTGAGAGCCTCTCCCATCTCTGTAGCAGCGCTAAGGACCCCTTGGGGGATGTCTGACTGCCGGCTTAAGCCCACTCCCCATGAGGTACCCCCCAAGTGCACGAATGTCGTGCACTAGGCCGTTAGTACTATATAATAAAGAGCTAATATGCAAATGGTCATCACACCCTCATGCCCTTGCACCCTTGTGCCACAGCCAGGGGACCTGAGGCTGCGCCAGGAGACCTGAAGCCACACCCCCCCACCCGGCGCCAGGCCGGGGGACCTGAGGCTTGATGGGGGACCTGAGGCTGTGCCTCCTGCCCAGTGGACCTGAAGTTGTGCCCCCCACCCTGCGGGGCTTGATGGGGGTGGGGTTGGCCAGGTCTGGGTGTCCTGTGATTTCAAGGCGTGCGCAGGTGAGTGGGGACTTGACTCTGGGTCCTGCAGCGCCCCCCAGACTCTGACAGGAGGGAGATTTTCATATACATTTTCTTTCATCTCTAACACTTCTATTATAGAGAAAAGGCAAATAGCAATATTAAAATATTCCCTTTAATTAATTCCCTTTTAATATGCATGAATGTTGTGCACTTGGTCACTAGTATAAATATAAAATACTTTATAAAATGCTATGGCTTCTCAATCTCTGTTTAGAAGCCAGTCATGGAGGCTTTGGAACTAAAAGCTATGACTTCTATTTTCTTCTCTTTGTTATACTTCATTTCAAGTTTTCTTAAGAGTTAAAAATATCTGCTCTAATGTGTTCAGTTCACCCTTTAAAACTACCCAATAAAACAGTGTTGAGATCCTTCCAGAGCCCATTCACAGATCCCTTCATAGAATGGCATTCACTAAGGAAAACTTCATGTCCTTGTTTTCCCCAAATCCCTAGAGAGAGAATCACATATTGAAAAAAATTAAAACTTTTTAGTAGAAATGGGGCCAAAATATTTCAGATAGATCATGAAATTCTATAAGTCTTTTTCAAAAGCCAAAATGAACTTGGACTATTTCTCCCTCCAGTGTTTTTATAAAATGAAAAGTTTAACTTGGTTTTTTTTGTTTGTTTGTTTGTTTTGTTTTGTTTTGTTTTACTATCACACTGCTGTGGTTCAGGCCATAGCATGTTGACCTCCTTCCAGAGAGGCATTGCCCACCGTCAGATGCAATGCCTAGTTCTTGCATGTGAGGCTTGGCTGGGTCTCTGGACCTGGAAAGTGAGCTCCTTCGGAGTCAGTGCACCTCACTCAGAGAGCCATCTCCTCCCTGCATGCCCTGGTTCTCATATCCTCTTCTTTAAGATGTTTGCATTCTCCTTCAGGTTTGTTTATTTTTCTTTACAATTAATGTTCTTGCTTGCTTCATATTTTCATCATTTCATGTTGTTGATTCTTCTGACTTATGAGTCATGCAGATCAATCAAAGTAAAGTAAAAATCTCCTGATTTAGCAGATGGTCCAATGCCTGGCTCCTAGTAAGTGCTCAAGAAATATTTTCTGCTTTTTCTTTCTTTTGATCTAGAGCAGCGGTTCTCAACCTGTGGGTTGCGACCCCTTTGGTGGTCGAACGACCCTTTCACAGGGGTCACCTAAGACCATCCTGCATATCAGATATTTACATTATGATTCATAACAGTAGCAACATTACAGTTATGAAGTATCAACAAAAATAATTTTATGGTTGGGTCGCAACATGAGGAACTGTATTTAAAGGGCCAGAAGGTTGAGAACCACTGATCTAAAGAGACAAAACCTGTCTAGAGGGAATTTAGAGTATAGAAGGCCCTGTCCTCTCATTACCTCTCCTAGCCACATTAAATTTTTTACTGGGTTGGGCAATATAAAATTGCTGCTATTTGATGATTTTGACCTACAAAAATGGCAATTTTGTATGATTCACCCCATGCCATGTTGTTAACACCTTATGTTCTGTTTGTAGAGTTCCCACACTCACTACTAGGGTGACCAACTGATGATCTAGGTTTGCCCAGAACAGGGGACTCTGGATATGACCCTGTCAGGGAAAATGCCAGCGAACTGCAGCTAGTTGGTCACTGCAGTCAAATACTGCTTTCTTATTTCATAAATATCAAAAAATGTTCAAAGTTTATTATAATAATTGGTAAGATTTATAGAAGACTCACCATGTGTAGACACCTGAGTTAATTTGTTTAATTCTATATATGAGTTAAGTATTATTCTTATTCCAGTTTTATCAGTGGAAATAAAGGGAAGCATAGAAATGCAAAGTAACCCAACTGTAGTCACAGAGCCTGCAGCGGTGGGTCAGGGAGTTGAACACAAGGAATCTGAACCCAATGTTAGTGCCCACAGTTTCTGCAAAGCCTGCCCAAGAATGTGGTTCTTGGAAATTTTCTTGATTCCTTACTGGTTTTCGTTTTCTTTCTCTTCCCCTTCCCATGGCCCAAGTATCTACTTTTGTTATAGCCAGTTAGCCCTGGTCATGCCACAGCCAGCTCCAGCCTGGTGACATTCCTCTTGCCTAGTCCCAGTGCACACTGCCTGGCTCTGGACATGATGTGCCACCCTCTCTCTCCACCACTAAGCCAGTTTCACACATGTGCCTGGACCACTATTCCCCACAAAGCAATTCTATCTGCAGCCCCATGGTTCTTCCTCACTGCTGAGAGGCAGAAGGGAAAAGAGTTAAGTGGGGAGGTGGTCCTGTTGCTAGATCTTAGAGAGTCTTGGATCTTGAATGTCATGCTACTCAGTTTGACTTTTATTTGATAGACAGTAAGGAGCCAGCTAAGGTTTATAAGCAATGACATGAGCACATTTATGTTTTAGAAAGATAAGATGGATGATTGCCTGGTGCTGGGCATCTATAGGATTGTCTTAATTATATGAGAGTGGACAAATTCTGATACCATACTGTAAATGCATACTGGGTGGCACCAAGACAACTTGTCAACTGAATGAAAACGAAAATCAACGTAACCCAATTACTCCAGCTTCCCATGATAATGTTCCCAGATTTTTATTATTCTGAACTGATAGAAAATTTTAACAACAAAATGACAAGTTGTCAAGCTTTGTTTCCTCTCAATTAAACATTTTAGTCATGTATTGAAGTTTACTATACTCCAACACAGCTAATATGTTGGAGTATAGTCAATGATAAAGTGTATTAATCTTATGGTAAGGCCTAAAAGGGAGCAGTGAGGACATATTTAATGCTATCTGTGAACAAACACAAATGAAAATATGAAACCTGTGAAAGAGAAGTACAGGTACTGAAATTGGTTATCGAACTACCTTATCACTATTTTCTGTGTGCTTGTGTATTTGTGTAAAAGGGCATGGAGGAACTTTCAGAACAAGAGATATAAAATCCTCCTTTAAACTAAAAAAAAACCTCCTCAAATAACACTCCTCCTTATTCCAGGGAAAATTTACTTTAAATGAATGCAGCAGCTACCTATGCATATGTCCATAGTTCCCCATAGAAAGCTTGGTGTGTATATATATATATGACATATAAGATAACATATACTTTGCCCTGAGACTTCCTTTAATGCCTTGCTGAGTGAGTTCAGAATCTTTACAGTGGCTGCCAACTTCTAATATTTCAAAGACTGTCTACATCAATATCTTTCAAAGCCCCAAATCCTGGCAAGGAATGAAAATTGTTTTTGAATCTACTTCAAGAATTAATATCAGAGAATAGGAGGTTTCCCTCTCAGCACATTGAAGCTGAATAAATTGTTCTCGGTCTTAGAAATGGAATTGATTGCTTGAGGTGAGTGCTGCTCTGAGGAGGTAGGGTACAAGGCCAAGTGGGTGCTAAGAGGGACCTTTGTTCTCTTAAATTATTGGCAGGTCTGTTTCACTAACTAAAATATAGGAAGTGAGTAGATTAGCTTGAAGTTACATTAAGACAACTAGAATTACTGGGCGATGACTGAGTGGCCTGCTCCTTAGCATTCCTGGGTGGCCCTCCTGTCCTCGCCACTATGGCATGAGTGAATTGAAACAATCCTGTGTAGAGCTGCATTCAGTTCTGCTTTTTGGAACAAGAGAACAGACCCAGGAGACTTTCTTCTGGCACTTGCTCTGCCCACTCCCTGCCCCCAAAAAGCAGGGATTCTTTTATTGGAGGGTTTGCTACAGTTCACCCATGAATTTAAAAGACCCAGACATCAAAGCCACCTGCCAAAAGGTTTCAGCGAAGTCTTTGACTTTGTTATTCTTTTCTATTGTATGAAAACAAGGTAATTATTGTAGCATATCAGTAATATAAAACAGGATAATGAGACTAAGAGAAAGTCCTACCTAAAAGCAACCCATACAACTACTAATATTTTGGCATTTTTCCTTCCAGTCTTTCTTAGCTATTTTGATTTAGTCAAGAATAAACTGTGTGTACAGGTTTATATCTAGTGCTGTCTACTTGACAGTTATAGCATAAGCATTTCCCCATTGATTCTAATTCTTCTTACTTTTGTCATTATGGACAAATAGATGTATACCATCTACTTTTCTTCTCTTATCACATGTGGATTTTTCTTATTTTATTCTTTCTTATTTATGCATCAATTTAAATTGGATTCCACAACTCATTGACACCACCAAAGTGAAATGGTATTTTTAAGGTATTAAATGTCCCTTTGGACTCACAGGCTGAGAACTAGTGCTCTAAGGCTGTGCTGACAATGAATGCACATTCCTATAGTAAATGAAGAAGTGGTTCCCCAGGAGACTCGCAGGATGAGATTCAAACATGAGATTCATGTGTTAATTCAGTGTCCTAGAGAAAGAAGCCATCACTAAACTGACATTCACTTGCCACTTACTTGCTGTGTGGTCTTGAATATGTCACTTAATCTCTGTGAGTCATAGAGGTCTCACCTACAAAATAGGAGAAATAGTTCTTACCCCACAGAGACACTAGTTAGCATATGAAGAATGCTTCCTAGAGCTTTGTCCTTAATATTCAAAATGACGTCTTTTCATAGTGGATCTATATTAATTAAATGTTATTTTATAAAAATAGAATATGACATTTTATTTCTTTTAATTATTTTTTTAATTTTTAAATTACAGTTGACTTACAATGTTATATTAGCTTCAGGTGTACAATTCCATGATTAGACATTATATAACTTACAAAGTGATCACCCCAATATATCTAGTACCCATCTGACACCATACATAGCTATTACAATATTATTGACTATATTTCCTATGCTGTACTTTACATCCCTGTGATATTCTGTAACTATCAATTTATACTTCTAAATCCCTTTACCTTTTTCATTCATCCTCCCAACCTCTCTCCCATCCAACAATGGTCAAAATATTCTCTGTATCTGCGAGCCTGTTTCTGTTCTATTTCTTTGTTTGATTTTTAGATTCTGCATATCATATGGTTTTTGTCTTTCTCTAGCTCAGTGGTCGGCAAACTGTGGCTCGGCAAACTGTGGCTTGCAAGCCACATGCGGCTCTTTGGCCCCTTGAGTGTGGCTCTTCCAAAAAATACCAACTTCTACGCATGGGCCACGAAGTTTCAATTGCATTGTGCGTGCGTGCCCGCATGTGGTATTTTGTGGAAGAGCCACACTCAAGGGGCCAAAGAGCCGCATGTGGCTCCCGAGCCACAGTTTGCTGACCATGGCTCTAGCTGACCTATTTCACCTAGCATAATGCCCTCCAGGTTCATTCATGTTGTTACAGATGGCAAGATTTAATCCTTCTTTATGGCTGAGTCATATTCCATTGTATTTATGCACTATTTCTTCTTTATCCATCTATTAATAGACACTTAGGATGCTTCCATATCTTGTTTACCTATAATAATAAAAGCATAATATGCTAATTAGACCAGACAGCTGAACGACCTTCCGGACATCATTCTGGATGTTCTTCCAGATGAAGCCGCCATGGCGGGTGGTTAGGGGTGATTAGGCAGGCAGGTGAGCAGTTAGGGTTGATCAGGCAGGCAGGCGAGTGGTTAGGGGTGATCAGGCAGGCAGAGGAGTGGTTAGGGGCAATGAGGCAGGCAGGCGAGTGGTTGGGGGAGATCAGGAAGGCAGGCAGGTGAGCAGTTTGGAGCCAGGGGTCCCTGATTGCGAGAGGGATGTCCGACTGTCCGTTTTGTCCCAATCCCATAGTGGGATCAGGCCTAAACCGGCAGTCGGACATCCCCCTAGGGGTCCTGGATTGCAAGAGAGTGTAGGCCAGGCTGAGGGACTCTCCCCCTCCCCCTGTGCATGAATTTCGTGCATCGGGCCTCTAGTTACAAATAATGCTGCAGTGAACATAGGAGTGCATATGTGGTTTTTGTTTTGTTTTGTTTTGTTTTTCAGATATACACCCAGAAATGGAGTTGCTGGGTACTTCTTTGTCTCTTTTTGTTTTAAATCTATTTTGTCTGATATAAGCATTGCTACCCCAACTTTTTTGTTTTGCTTATGTTTCCATTTTCATGAAATATCTTTTTCCATCCCTTACTTTAGGTCTGTGTATGTCTTTTAATCTAAAGTGAGTCTCTTGTAGACAGTATATGTAAGGGTCTTGTTTTGTTAGCCATTCATTCACTGTATATCTTTTGATTGGTGTAATTAATCCATTTGCATTTAAAGTAATTATTCATAGATATGTATTTATTGCCATTTAATTATTCATATTTTTATCCCCCCCCCCCCCCCGCCACTTCTTCTTCTTAAAGAAGAACCTATAACATTTGTTATAATACTGGTTGGGTGGTGATGAACTCCTTTAGCTTTTTCTTGTCTGGAAAGCTCTTTATCTTTGATTCTAAATGGTAGATTTGTTGGGCAGAATAATCTTGGTTGTAGGTCCTTGCTTTTCATCACTTTGAATATTTCATGCAAATCCCTTCTGACCTTCCAAGTTTCTGTTTAAATTGACTGACATCTATATTCAACTCCATTCATTTAATATAGCTTATGTGGTACAACTAAAAATAAATATGTGTACCATTAATATTTTGTTCCTTTCTCATTACCTTCTTACCTCAGGTATATACACACACAATGTTGTCATGATTTGTTGTCCTTCAACAATTAATCATTGAGAATACATATGTGCCAGACATTGAAGGGATTACAGAAAAAATACAATGATAACAGATAACCTTCACTGTGCCCCTCAATTTCAGAAAGTTAACATAATAACTTTTCACAGTAGGTATTAAATTCCCCAATTTTATATGGATTGTTACTGAAACTCTAAGTTCTCTGGTTCACACAGCTTGCAACCAGGGATTCAAGCTGTCTTTCTAACACAACACTTTCTTTTTATGACTGAATACTAAGTATCTATAACAGCTCCTAAGAGATAAAAATTATACAAAAAGGTGATTCTGTGGTTAGATTTTAGATTTGATCAAATTAATTACAGCATTTTTTATCTGAGATTGGGAATCTATATGCAAAAAGAGTCAGCTTAAGTCATGCATTGATTTTTTATTGTGTGGTCAGTAGGCACCTCTACAACCCACATTGTTCAAAGGTCACTATCTATAGTTTTTAAATTTTATTTATTTAAAAAAAACTAAGAAAAATATGAAGTTCTGCAAAGTTTTATAAAAGGCAAAGTTAAGTTACTCCTATCTACATTTATCTTTTTAAATTACACATCAATTTTTCTACCTTACAAAATAATGCACTTTGAAGTAAAGATAGGCATTATTTTGTGAAAAATATGAAAATACATTCAGAAAGTTAAATGCTGGCCTTTTGCTAGTCACTACTAAGATCTGTGGACTAGAAATTTTATATGATTAGGAGTTGCTGAAGATGTCTCTCCCAGACAGCTCAGCTCATTAATTATTGACATCTTCTATTTTTCTCTACATGGCATTCTGGGACTGAAAGAGACCCTGATATGTGGTCCGCATATGAAAATGAGCAAAGACCCAAGAGCCAAATGGAATTGGGGCAGATCTAGTGAGATCAGGAGGTGTGTGTAAAGAGTGGCAGGTGCAGGCCCAATGAGAAACTTGGGCTCTGTTTCTTCTTTCTATTTACCTGGTCTCAGTTTTTCAGGTAACGTTTTAGCATGTGTTTTTCTGGAATTGTAGGCATATTTCCACTTATGCTTTCCTATATTTTTATAGATTTCTAATGTGGTGACTATTATGGCATGAAGTAGCAAGGCTGTGCCATAGATTTGTGGACAATATTAAAGTAGCACAGGGAACTCCTTGGTAGATCAGATTGTTTCCTTGGCACTCGAAGGTGCTCAGTCTTTTATATTTTTGAAAACTGGTGGAAATACTAGCTGATTCTGGCCTTTCTCTTAGGTCATGGAATGACTAAGTTGTGATGATTCAGTTGACCTGACAATAGTAAAATGAGGAAGTAGAGAGTGTGGTTGTTTTCAAAATCAATGAGAAAGAAAGCTGGGATCAATTCAACACCTGACATGGGCATAGGAGGGACAAGTTATGGCACCTATACTAAGTTTGGTCTATTTCTATAAATCCCTCTATTCAACTATTAATATTTTGAAGACAAGAACTGTATTTTGTTCCTTATTATATTACCAAGGGCTAGCCCAGTTCTACCAAGGTAAGCAATCAACTAATATTTAGAAATAAATGGATATTGAATTAAGATGATACAAATACTGATCTTAAACTATTTTCAATTCTAATTTATGGGCAATATTTGTTTAACAAATAGTTCGTAAATGTGAACAACTATATCTACAACATCTCAGAAAATGTTGGTAGGTTCTTGGGAGGAAAAGATATATACCCTGGGAAATTTAAACCTTGGGCTAGACTTTACCAGAGTTGTGCCTGTGAGATCCAAAATACCCAATCTTAAAAATAAACATGGTGTTAGGTTGGAAATATCCTTGGAACAACTGGCACAAACAAAGACAAAACATGTTTGAGAGGCTGCACACTGGGCCAAAGCCACAGAGATGTCACCCTGTTGAAGCTCCACCAATGGAAGCTCACAACCCCAAGTTAAACACTGCAGGACAAATACCACCACGAGAGACAGCAGAATCACACCTCAATGTTTCCATATGATGAATAACTAGATAAACATTATCACAAGTATATAGTTAAAATGATTAAAGATGGAATCAAAAATATGACAAAGGAATGTAAAATATTAAAATAGAGTAGACAGATCAAAGGAGTATTAATAATAATTCACCCTATGTAAAATCTCTATATATAAAACCTTAATATGCAAATAGACCGAACAGCAGAACTGAACAACCGGTCATTATGACATGCGCTGACCACCAGGGGGCGCACATGCAACATGGCGGGCATCAGCTGCAGCAAGATGGTAGAGCAGGTGAGTGGGGGTGCTGGTCACTGTCATCAGGGCGAGCCTCTGGTAGTTACTGAAAATTCTTTGCTGCTGTGCTCCACAGTCCCGCTGGGCACTTGCACCTGCTGCTGGCGCTGGCCCTGCTCACACCCACTGCTTGCACTCACTGCCAGTATTGGCCCTGCTTGCACTCACAGCCAGTGCCAGAGCCGCCACTCGAACCTGTTGCTGGCTCCTGGAGCCAGTCCTGATCGCTTGGTGCTGTCAGTGGGTCCGAGTGGCGGCTTCTGGCCCCAATTGCCTCCAAGGACTTCTCCACCTCCCCCTGCTCCTGAGGGGCAATCAGGACAGCAGCTGCCACTTGTACCCACTGACAGCGTTGGCCCTGCACACACTCGCTGCTGGCACTGGCCCCAATAGCTCCACACTGTCAGTGGGTGCAAGCGGGGCTGGTACCATCAGGGTGTGGGAGTGGTGGTGGCGGGAGCGGGGCTGCCACTGCTGGCAGACAGGGGACCAGGGACCCGGTGGGAGGGGCTGGGAGGAGACGTGGAGGATGGGCTGAGACCCGCCCCTGTGCCCAGTGCAGCCTCGCTGCCCACAGTTCCTTTTAAGGTGCACGAATTCGTGCACTGGGCCCCTACTATGTAATAAAATGCATAACTTTCAATCCACTGGAGAAGTAAAGAAGAAAAAATAAATCAATCAATACAAAAGAAGGCAGGAAATGTTAACAACAAAACCCCAAAAGCATAAAAAAGGGTAATTTGAAAGCAGACAGTGGAAATAAATTCAAATACATCAGTAGTAAACAAAACTGTCAATGGATTAAACTCATCAGGAAGAAACTGTCAGAGTTAGCTTTTTAAGTTTTTTATTGAAGTATAATGCACACAAAAGAAAATGCATATAAGTGCACTGAAATTCAGAGTATTGAATTTTTAGGATCTGAATGTTTAGGATCTGACCTCAACTGTATAGACAGCCCTGTGTAGACAGATTGAGAATCATCAGGATATCAGAAGCCTCTCTCATGCTCAAGTTCTTGACTCTAACAGCAGAGATTAATTTTTCTTTTTATTCCAAAATAGATTAAAGATGTAAATATGAAAGGCAACACTCATAAAACTTTTAGAAGACAGTCTTTATAATCTCAAATTTGGAAAGACTTCCTAAGTTCAAAAAATATATATAGGGAAAGATTTGTCAATTTCAGTATAAAAGAATAATTTTACTTTTTAAGAGACAACATAAGAATAATAGAAAGTCTAATCAGAAACAAGAGAAAATATTTGCAATTTGATATGTAACTGCCAAAGCATCAGCATAACAGAATATATAAACAATTCCTATAAATAAGCAATAAAAGGATAAACTACCCATTGATTTAAAAATAGACAAAAATAATAACAGGTATTTCAAATCTTAATAGTCATCAATATTTCACAAAATGTTCAACATCAGTGATCACATAAGGAGTTCAAATAAAAATAATGACTTCCAGAAAATATAAATGTATAGTAGGTAAGAACATGGACTCTGAAGTCAGAGCATCTGGGTTCAAGTCCCAGATCCACATACTAGTTGTATGCTCTTCAGCAAGTTATTGCAGTTTTGAGGGGCTTTCGTTTCCTTATGTGTAAAATTAGGTTAATAATTTTTCTGCCTCATGGAGGCATTAACCTCATTAAAAGCAGTTTGATTCTTCCATTTGTTCAGGCCAAAATCTTGGTGTCATCTTGAACTCCATTTTGGAGTTCAACAAACAATCCTCTCACTTTGACTTTCAAAATATATACAGAATTGTATCTCTTCTCACAGCCCCATTGCCACCACTATAGCCCAGGTTCACGGGTATGTCTCACTTGGACCATCACAATAGCCTTCTAGTTGATCTTTCTGCTTCAGTGCTGGCCTCTCTAGGCTATTTGCAATACAGTAGTCAAAATGTTGGTGTGAGAACATAATCAGACAATGTCACTGTATTCTTCAAAACCCTTCACTGCCTTCCCATTTTCCTCAATAAAAGCCAAAGTCCTTAAGTCCTACAAGTTCTTAAATTGATTAGCTCCTGGTTCTCACTCTGATTTCCTCTTATTCTACTCTGCTTCTCTGCTCCAACCACACTGGGCTTCTTGCTGTTCTTCAGAGCCTTTGTATTGTTACTTGTCTAATTATAATAATGTTCCTCCTCCAGATGTCTGCCTGGCTTCACTTTTTTACTCCTTCACTTTTTTTTCCCTAGGTCTTTATTTAAAAACCTCCACAGTGATAACTTCATTGGACACTACCTAAAATTTCACTACCCATTTGATATTTTATATCTCCCTTCATGTTGTAATATTTTACCTTAGCTCTTATCACTAATATGCTATATATTTTAGTTATTTATCTTCTTTAGTGTCTGCTCTACAGAATATGTTCTAAAAGGCAAGGAGTTTTGTCAGGTTTGTTCACTACTGCAACCCAGCACTCAGAACAGGTGCTGGCATATAGTAGGCCCTCAATACCCTTTTGTTAATTGAATTAATGAATTAATGAGCATGAAGTTTTGTCAAGAGTGTGGAACAACTAGAACATTTATATACTGCTAGTGGGAGTGTAAATTTTAACAACTTTGAGAAACAATTTGACAGTATCTAGTAAAGCTAAAGATGGTTGTATCTTTTGACCCAGTAGCTCTACTCCTGATGGACACAGTCTAGTTAAATGCTGCATATATGTATCAGAGGACAGGTACAAGAATAAACAAAGCTCCACTGTTTATAATAGCAAAAGACTGAAAATAGATAAATGCATTTCCATTCATTTATACCATATACCAAGTAAATGAATGAATCAGTACTAGAGCAAAACAACATGCATGACCAGAAACACCAATCAGAAAGGATATATGCACCCTTATGTTCATAGCAGCACAATCTACAGTAGCTAAGATTTGGAAACAACCTAAGTGCTTATCAGCAGATGAGTGGCTTAAAAAACTGTGGTACATCTACACAAGGGAATACTATGCCACTATAAAATAGAAGGAACTTTTACCATTTGTAACAGCATAGATGGAACTGGAGAGCATTATGCTAAGTGAAATAAGCCAGTCAGAGAAAGATAAATATCACATGATCTCACTCATATGTGGGATATAATGATCAACATAATTTGATGAACAAGAATAGATCCAGAGACAAATGGCAGGGGAGTTGGGAAGGTTAGAGAGCAACCAAAGGACTTGTATGTATGCATATTAGCCTAACCAATGGACACAGACACTGGAGTGTTGGGGGCTTGCCTGGAGTGGGAATGGCTTGCAGGGGGAGGAGGTCAAGCGGGAGAAAAGGAGACATATGTAAAACTTTAGACAGTAAATAAATAAATAAATAATTTTTTAAAAAAAACAACATGGATGAATCTCAAGAATAGAATGTTGAGCAATATGTACAAATGATTTCATTTATATAAATTTGAAAAACCAAATAATATATTGTTCAGAGATACTAAATTGTCCAGCAAAAGTATAGATGAAAGCAAGGCAATAAAGTACACAAATTGTGGGATAGTTATTACTGCAGAGGAAGGATGGAAGGATGGGATAACAGAAGAGCATAGAGCAAACTTGAAGCTTAAAGGTCATGTTCTTTCTCTTCAAATGTATGGGGAGTGTGTGTGTATATTTCACAGTTATAAGTATTCCATAATGTCTACTCACTATAGAACAAAAAGAACTTTTAAAAAATATCTAAAAAAATGATTACCAAGAATGAGAAATTGCTCAAACTCACGATTGATCAAAAGCTACAAATTAAAACAATAATAATATCATATTTATGAGATAGAAAAAAAATTGATCAAATTAAGTATTTCTAATGTTTTAGGGAAACAGATATGCCCATAAACTGATCATGAAAAGGTCAACTAATATACTCATTTAGAGGGCAATTTTGTAGTATCCATTAAATTAATAATGTATAAACCTGCATACGACTAGCAAATTTTAAAATAATATAATTTTTGAAAAACATATACAAACATAGCATTTTTAACAGTATATCTTTCTGGATAAAAACATAAAAAATAGGATGAGAGCCCTGACTGGTTTGGCTCAGTGGATAGAGCATCAGCCTGCGGACTGAAAGGTCCCAGGTTCAATTCCAGTCAAGGGCATGTACCTTGGTTGCGGGCACATCCCAGTGGGAGGTGTGCAGGAGGCAGTTGATCAATGTTTCTCTCTCATAGATGTTTCTGACTCTCTATTGCTCTCCCTTCCTCTCTGTAAAAAATCAATAAAATATATTTTTAAAAAATGGGATGAGATAGAGAGGGATCAGGAAAGGTAGTCAAAAGAGACTCTATCTTTTGTAATGGTCTAATGATTTTAAAAGTACATTTATGTATTAGTTTTTTAATTATAATTAACTAGTGGCCCAGTGCATGAAATTCATGCACATTAAAAGGGAATTAATTAGAGGAAATATTTTAATATTACTATTTGCCCTTTCTCTATAATAGAAGTGTCAAAGATGAAAGGAAACGAGTAAAATGTATGTGAAAATAATATATGAGTTTATTAATAAATAAACAATAACAAAATGATATAACAACAACAAAGACATGATATAAAAACAACATTGATGGAAACAATGACTGCTAAAGTGATTAAACTTATTCTAATATCTCCCTGTATACCACATTAAGAGTGAAAACACTTTCAGAGTGCTTGACTAATTTCCCTTGTGATGAAGTGTTTACAACTTTAACTTTAACATTACATGGTCTTTGAACTCGAGAGAAAGCAACATATAACTGACCATGTGCGAAAATGAGTTCAGGTAGGAATATTCCTACTCTGTCTAGAGTTTGTCCTTGTGATTTATTAATAGTCATCGTAAATGCTGGCATCACTGGAAACTGTCTTCGAATTAATTTAAATGGGAGGCCAGTATCAGATAGGGACAAATCAATTCTTGGAATCAGAACAACCTCTCCCTCTGCAGATCCTGTTAATACTTCAGTTTCAATAATGTTAGGTCATAATCTTTTGATAATAAATCTAGTACCATTACAAAGACCCCATTTACTATTAAGATTTCTCAATAGCATGATGATTGCACCCATTTTCAATTTTAATTTATGACACGGCATTCCCAAAGGAGTAATACCATTAAGAAATTTGCTGGGAAAATTTTCCTTTTCAGCATCATCTGTTGAGTCAATGGAATCATCACTCAAATATGTGTGAAAATTTCCATCAAGTATATCCAAAATTTCTCCATTTAATTTTTTAACGTGCTCAGTTTTTGGACAAAGAATTGCACATGTAGATATATTTTTAATATTATCTATAGACATACTATTTCCAAAGGTAGCTTCCATAATAGATTCATTACAAATCATTTCACAGGGTATTTCAATAATATCCAATCCTAAATAAAAACTGCTATCAAGTTTGCCATCTCCAAGTTTTACTAACGATTCACTATAAGCAGAATCCTCTGATCTCATATTTGTTTTAAGAGACAACTTTCTGAAACATCCCCAAACATTACAGTACTTTAAACTCATTTGTACTATGGCCGATCACATAGCATGTGGTACAATACTGAGACATTGTCGAAAATCCCCTCTGAGAAGGAGAACTTTCCCACCAAATGCAATATTCAAATTCATAATTTCTCTTAGTAATGTATCTATGGCATTTATAGCATGACTGGATGCCATGGCGCATTCATCAGTAATGAGAAGTTTGGCCTTTTTAATGATTTTAGCAACTTCACTCTTTATATTGAGTCTAGAAATTGAAGTTTCATTTAATGGAATGGGTAAGTTATATTGGGAATGAAAGGCTCTTCCACTGAAAAGTAAATTTGCAGCAATTCCTGTAAATGTTGTGGGTAAAACAGTACCACCACGACCTCTAATATAATGTATTAAAACTTTATAAAGATATGTTTTTCCACTATCACCTGGACCATCCAAGAAGAAGCATTTGGGGTGTACAGTTTGATCTTCGATGGCTGAAGTTATAGTCTGAAAGTCTGCCAACTGTTCATCATTCAGAGAATTTATCAAAACCTCTGTCTGTTGTCACTTGTACAATTCATCACATGTATTTGTATTCGTTAATAAAGGGTAGTCCAGAAGTTTGAAATGTGAACATTTCATCCATGCAATGTGAATACCTCTTGAATTAAATTAAGGGCATGCATTTCACAGTTTACACAGGCACCTTCTCCTCGGTGTAATTTCCAACAGAAATCTTCAGTAAAATGAGATTTATTCTCATCCCATAATTTGTCTGCAGCAGAAGCACATCCAAACACACATATGTATGCAAAAAGTTGCGGTAGTTGTTTGGGCATATTAAGGATGCTTGCATCGTCAATCATATCTTTCCAGATAGTGTTGTCTATTAATAATCCTGGTTGTTTAGCAGCTTCACGAAATGTTTCATAAATTATACCTCCTACAGTTTGCAGATCATCAAAACTTACCGCACCTTTTACATGCAGAAACAAAAGTCTAAAGTAATATCGTTCTGGTTCTCTAAAGCTCACAGTGAACAGTCTACCTAATACTTTATTTCCACCCTTTCGGTGTTTTGTCCACAAAGAATTAGTAAACACATAATGCTGTGGGATCTCCCAATAATAATAATTACATGCATCAGAGTCTTCTCTATTCAATAAGAACCAAGCCATCAAAGTCGAGTTATGCCTTTTAGCCCTATCTAAAACTTCAGCAAAATCATCTGCATGAAAATATAAATTCTGATCATTTGGCAAATGAATAGCTGATCTTGTGATTGCATGAGATTGGTCATGCATTTGCATTGAAAAAGTCCCCAAACAGCCTCAGGAGCGCTCACATACCTGGAGTCAATGAAGTCCTGTACTTTATCATGATTGATAATATTTTTTTCAGAAATTTGAATATTTCCACAATCATACCCTTTATAGATGTATTTAAATAAATATTTGACACTTTCAATTGATGCACAGACTTCAACGTTTATATGACAGTTATACTTAAGGCACAAATATGAGTTATAAGGGACAATCCAAGTGTTATCTACAACTTTATTTCCAATAGACATAGTGCTACCAGATCTTCGTTTGTATTTGGGATATCCATCAATATTTCCAGTGTTCGCATTTTGAAATTCTTTCGGATATCCTTTTGAACATTTTCCATACATGGACTGTTTGGATTTTGTATTCCACATTGTCCATGTACCATATTTGATTTTACAATATGAAAAAGTCAAGGACACTAGTCTTCATCCAGAATTTCTGCCTTAACTATATGGTCAATATCATCTTCTGTTCATAATTTGGATTCACTATCTAATATCAATAATATGTGAGCATGAGGCAGTCTGCGTTTCTGAAATTCAATGACATGAATTTTAGCTATTACTTTGCCAAATAAATGGAACTTACATATATCATTTTAAAGAGCATTCAGCTTAATATTAAAAACTCTGGCTACCAAGTCAGGTCTGTTTTCAACTTTTTGCCAGCGCTGTAAATTGTTTGTAATATACAGTGGGGCCTTGACTTACGACTTTAATTCGTTCCGAGACCGAGTTTGTTAAGGAGCTCATTAAGGAGCTCGTTAACTCAAATTACTCTGTCAACTCAATGCAAAAAATGGGCAGAGAGACAGCTGGTATCTCAAAAAACTTGTTAGTCGGGACACTCGTAAGTCAAGGCCCCACTGTATGCCCATTTGGGGTTGCATGTCATGGTTATGAATAAATCGGGCTTGCCATACCTCATTATGATTGCCATAGCTTCCTGATATCGCTGCTGCATATTTCTGGGACTACCCTCAAAAGATGATGGAAGTATTATCATTTTACCAATCAGCACATTGTCATTTTTAGATCTAGAGTTGAGATAATCCATCAAACCACTATATTTTTCAACTCTCAACTTAGATTGGTTTGCTTTAATGAAATTTATCTGATTGGCCTCCATTTTTGAATATGAATCCACGATAAACTGTTGAGTTAATTTTCCTGCATTTAAAATAGGATTGAATGTGTCCTGGATGGAGAGATGAAATCCATAATACTGCATTCGTGTGACTCATGTCCTTAGATTTTGTCTAGTATCATTGTCGATTACAGTGTCATCTCTGAGTCTTAATGCAATATCTGTTCCCCAGCCTTTTTCACCATGTGGAAAAAGAATAGGATATGTCATTGCATCTAATATAAGAAACAGGATATTGATTTGTTTCATTTTAATGGCATTCAGATTATTGGGATCTGGTTTACCATGAATGAGCAAGTCCCTTTCAAAAGGAGGTTCCTCATCTTCGTTTCTGAATATGACAGCAACCTCGGTTACACAGGGAGAGTTATATCTACTCGGGTCACTGTTATGATCGTATTTAATCACCATTGTTACCTCCATGGGAGCAATACCTTTTGCTGCTGCTTCAGATTGGGCTTCCTTTTTACCTCATGTAGCACCTTGTATGATTTTGTTAATTCATTTCTTTCATGCATGAGGTTGTTGATGTTGATCATGAGTCTTTCTGAGCAGCCCTGGTTTCCTGGCATTGCTAATCTTGTACTTGTCTCTTTGGCCATATCTAAAATATAGAGTTGAGCAAACTTCAGAGAAACACCATCCGAAGGATGTAAAGTTCCAGTATGGTGATAAACTTGTCCACGTATTCTAAAACAGTATGGCCCATATCCTGATGGCAATGCAATATTTGCACCCATGGAAGCAAAAGCAAAATAATTATTTATGGAACAAATATTTTCCATGAAATCTTTATTGTCAGAGTCTTCGTTTGTCATTAATCTTTTTAAATATTCCAGGTATTCTGGAAAATGCATATCATTTGGACAAACTTTACCTTTGCTACAACATTGAGTAAATTTTCCATCGGATGGTTTTTCATCAGAGAAATTTAGTGATAGGCAAAATTGACATGTAACAGTCATTCCGCAACAACTATGTTCGATAATTGCATCCTCATTTACTCCATTTTTTCTGAGAAGGCAGTTCCTACCAGTATTGGTTGCACTTGTTGATGACTGTTCTTTAGACATATTCTGTCTTCGCTGCCACCTTCTTTCAACTTCAGAGGCACATTGGTCTTTAGGCATTTTCCATCAATGACGCTGGCTTCTTTCGGCTTCAGAGGCACGTTGGTCTTCAGACATTTTCTGTCGATGACCCTGGCTTCTTTCTGCTGCAGAGCTACATTGTGTAAATAGTTGCTCTTTAGACATATTCCCACCTCCCTGCTGTCAGGGTCTGAAATGCAGGTGAATGAGAGTCCTAGCTGTCAGGTCGCTGAGAGCAGGCTGACCAATGGCTCATTCTGGCTGATTCTGGCTGATTCTGTGGGGGATGGGACTCCCTCTTCCCTGCTGTCAGAGTCTGGGCCAGCACCCATGGGGACAGAGCATCCAGTCCGCCTGTGCCGGGAGACCCAGAGTCAATTCCCCACCCACTTGTGTGTGCCTCAAAATCCCACGAGATGCAGACCTGCCTGTGCCCAGGCAGAGGGATGCAGCGTCAAGCCGTATGGAGCCGCGGGACCCCCAGCAGAGCTGTCCCTGCAGCACGTGGGGCTGAGGGAACTCCAGGGAAGCTGAGCAGAGCAGCAGGGGGGACCTGCCCCCCGGTGGGGCTAAGGGAACAACAGTGGCAGGTGCGAAAAGCAGTTGGCCCTGGGTGGGGCCGGCCACTCCACATGCCTGCCACCAGGCCCTGCCCCCAGACGGCCGTGGGAACCACTGGGCCTCCCACCCCCTACCCCTGTGGGGCTTCAGGGACTGCGGCGGCCGGCCAGCGCACCTGCTGACCCCCAGCAGGGCTGCAGTAACTGTGGCAGCAGGCGTGTGGAGCAGCTGGCCCTGCTCTCACTGTGGGTGCTGCCATCTTATGACGGTATGGTGGAGTGAGGGTCAATTTGCATATTACCTCTTTATCATATAGGATTGTATAAAATAAATACAGTTGAAGCTACATACCAAAATTCATGACATGTAGGTAATCAGATGTAGTATTTCAAATATGACATAATCTTAGTAGTGACCAATGTTGTACAGAAAATGTAATTAGGGCATGGGGAAAGAGTTTAGCCATAGGTTAGTGCACTTAATGGATGATGTTAGGTAGTGTACTCTGTAAGACATCCAAGTAAGCCTAGTACTACTAGTATTCTCATCCTCATTTGACACATGAAAATTTCTAGACTCAAGGTCCCACATGCCAATCACAAACTCCTAGCAAAATTTTTACTTCCAGACTAGCAAGACTGGAATGTGGCAGTTGCTGCCTATGACTACAACTTTTCTGATAGAAATTCTGTTTCCACAATTACAGCAGAGAAGTGTGGAGTAATCCTATTTGACTTATTTTCTATAACCCAAAGAAGTAAAAGTAGGTTAAGTGGTAGAAAGTGATAAAGGACCAACTTTTAGCTCAGTATAAGGAAAGATTTTCTAACAGTTATAAATGTCCAAAAATACCATTTGCTTCCTTGTATGTAGTGAAAGTGGTGAAGTCTCTGCCCTTGAGAGTGTTCAGTTACAAGTTGGGCAGCCACTTGCTAAGAGTGTTAGAGCAGTCAGGTATTGGCTATATATCTGGACTACGCACATTGCAAGGTGGCTCTACCCTTGAAATCTTGTGATCTTATGTTGTGTAGAGTCTGTGTATGGTATAAATTCATCAAAATAGATCTAAGACCAATCTTATGTGGGGACCAATATTTCTGAACAATATCATGATAATGAGCACTCTATAAAGAAAGAGACTTGAGAATCTATTCTTAATTTAATAGTATATTAGCTTAAATGCAACCTTATACTGACTTTTACTTTAGTAGTCAAAAAAAAACACACCCCAAAACTAAGAATCAAAAGTGGAAAACCTCCAGAAATAAGAACACTATTATCAGTGATTTTTGGCTAAAGTAAAGTAATTTAGCATATTCATATAAAATAACCTTTCCCTTAAGTTAGAAGTTCAAGGATTTCAAGAAAATCTGGCTACAGTATTTATGCAGTTTAATGAAGCCCAATTCCTTGTAGCTATAACTACAATTATTCCCATATTAACTTTAGTTACTTAATGATGTCTATTTGTCTTCCTAAAATGTGTTTTGTTGTGTTTTAATAGGCTGTGTTTTTGAAATTCTCATGTTTTTTAAAAGTCAAGTTTAAAAGAAGACAAATGAAATGCAGGGGTGGGAGAGGTCTGGGCAGCAGCCAGTAGTGCACAGGGCTGAAGAATCATCAAACAATAAAACATATAACAAAGCAGCAGCTCTCTGGACATGTACGTAAGACATGTCCTCTACTTCAGGACCTTTATACCCCTAAACCTCAAGAATTTGATCTTGGATTTGGAGGCCACCTCCTACAGTAGGGCAGAGACAGAACTTCCAAACTGCATGACGTTTATCTTATTTTAGGCCATATATAAATTAAAGTAAGTAAAAATCTACCATGTTCCCTATCACAGTTTAAGTCCTAAAAAATGAGTCCCATTGCCTTTATTACTATTTTATAAGTAGTAGGACTGATATCATTCCAGTGCTCTAAATTGAGAAAGATCTCAAAGGGTCAGGCTGATCCGCATCTGTACCATCAGTCTTCAGCTTTGTCGGGTGCTGCATGCTGGGACCATGAAATTGACTGGCAATAAAGGCTTCAGATCTCTTCTCCCTCTACCCCAATGACCTGCAGGGAATGGACCAGTGGTTCCCTGGGGAGCATGAAGTTGTAGCTTAGCTTCCTGGTGAAACAAATAGGCCTCTGCTTCCCAGCTGAATATGCTCAAAAATGTCCGACTTTCCCTTTGTTCTCTTCTTTTTATTAATATTAACTAGAGGCCCGGTGCACAAAAATTTGTGCACTCGGGGGGGGGTGTCCCTCAGCCCAGCCTGCACCCATTCACAGTCCAGGATCCTTTGGGGGATGTCCACCTGTCGACTTATGCCTACACCCCAGGGTATCAGGCCTAAGCTTGCAGTCAGACATCCTTCTAGCAGCCAGGGAGCCCTTGGGGATGTCCGACTAAAGGCTTAGGCCCCCAAGGGATCAGGTCTAAACCATTAGTTGGACATTCTTAGTGCTGCCAAGGAGGTGGGAGAGGCTCCTGCCACCACCACTGCGCTGGCCAGCCATGAGCCAGCTTCTGGCTGAGTGGCACTCCCCATATAGAAGTGCACTGACCACCAGGGGGCAGCTCCTGCATTGAGCATCTGCCCCCTGGTGGCCAGTGCGCATCATAGCAACCGGTCATTCTGCCGTTCAGTCAATGTGCATATTAGCCTTTTATTATTATTATATAGGATGTCCCTATTTCCCCCCTTTTGCCCCCTCTACCCAGCTCTTGTGCCCCCCCCCCCCTTTCTCTCTGGCCATCACCATACTGTTGTCTGTGTCCATGGGTTGTGCACATATTTTCTTTGGCTAATCCTTTCTTTAAATTCACTTCTTTACATTTGTATTTTCAGATAAGTGCTTATAACTGCACTATTATATATTTTCTATTATATCATTTAGAATTAAGATATTTTTTAATTGAACCCTTGTAAATTTTAGCGCAATTTAATAAATTATGCTAGAAGCAATTAGGAGATTTTTCATGTAATGCAGATACATTTAAATTAATATTTTATTAATTTTTAATTTTTTAATATTTTAATTTGAAATAATCTCATACATCTAAAAAAACTATAAAATACTACAGCATATTATATGTACCCTTCATCCAATTTCTTAGGTGTTAATAATTTAAACATAACCATTATACAACTAACAGAATTTAGAATATATTTTTTTTTATAATCTCTTTAATGCTACTTAATCCATTTACTTTGTTTTTGTTAATCTTCACCCAAGGATATTTTTCCATTGAATTTTAGAGAGAGTGAAGGGAAAGGGAGAGACACATTAATTGGTTGCCTCCTGCACATGCTTTGATAGGGACTGGGGATCAAGCCAGCAACTGAGGTACATGCCCTTGGCTGGAATCGAACCTGGGACCCTTCAGTCCACGGGCTAATGCTCTATCCACTGAGCAAAACAGGTTGCAGCTTAATTCATTTACTTTTAATCTATATGTGTATTTATATTTAAAGTGGGTTTTGTTTTTGATTCACCCTCATAATCTGTCCTTTAATTGGTACATTTATGCCACTGACTTTCAGAGTGCTTACTGATAGAGTTACTACCATATCTGGTGGCTTCTGGGGCTTCTGGGTCCCGCCCTACCTTGCCTTTTTTTTCTTTCTTTTTTTCTAAGACATTTCAATTTATTTAAAAGAAGCCAATATACAGGATATAAAGAGTATGGTATTTACAACAGTACAGTAAATAAGTTGGTTTCCCGGTAGGATCAGTAGTCTTTCAGTGAGTATTAACCCCCTTCCCCTTGATGCTCGACCCAGCTGGCAGACAAACAGCAACAGTGGGGTGGGATGGGACTGCAGGATAGAAAGTCTCCCTGAAGGGATTAAAAATCACTTAGATGCTAAAATGTCCATGAAGGGATCTTGGGGGTGAGGGGTGCCTCTGCCTCATTCCTCTGAGGGTGTGGCAGCAGGAATGCTGAGGGATTTGCCCCAAACTAACACACGGCCCACCCTGAGCCTGGAAATCTTTCACCCATGGAATATTCCCTTCCCGAGAGAATTAGCCCTAATCCCTCAGCCAGGGCCTGGAGGAGCAGCCCAGGCCATGGGCACAGCAGGACTGTGGACATTTCATGGCCTTCCCACTCCCACTCCAGCTGCCTAACAACTCTGCACTGCCCCCCTCGCCCACCTCCCCTGTCACCCCATCAGGACACAGTGCACAGGAGGAGACACTGGTTTTCCCATGCCCATTGGAACTGGCTGTTTCTGTTTTCTGGAGTAAAAATGTTCCTGTGGGTCGGGTAAGGTCTCTGCTTGGCAAGAAGTTCTGAAACAGAGCCACTGACCACACCCACCTCATCTGGGCATGGAACAGCTCCGGCCCTCGGAGCTCATCTCTCCAGCAGAACTGAAGGGAAGACCGTGTGTACCCTTCTGTCCCTCACCCTTCACATGCCCAGAACCATCAGTGTCCCACTTCCTAATTCCTATCACTGTATTTCATTAGTTTCATACTGTTTTACTAATCATGAATCTAAACAGATTGGTTCAAAAGGAGATCCTTCTATTTTTAAAGTAGCTGGGGCTTCTGGGGGCGGGCCTTGCCTTGCAGCCCTGACCCACTGATGGGCGGTTCCTGGGCCTCAAGGAAAGACCTGCTGCTGGGGCTGCTGGGAGCGGGCCTTGCCTTGCAGCCCTGACCCGCTGATGGGCGGATCCTGGGCACTAGGCAAGACCCGCTGCTGGGGCTTCTGGGGAGGGCCTTGCCTTGCAGCCCAGACCGCTGATGGGCAGTTCTTGGACCACAAGGCAAGACCGGCTGCTGAGGCTTCTGGGGGCTGGCCTTGCGGACCGGGGCACTTAGCTAAGAAGCCCCCCAGTCCATGGTGCATGGGCCCCCCTCCTTGCTCTTCACTCACCTCGCCTGCCTTCGCTTGCTGCTCCTGTTTCAGGCCAGCTGGCTTCGCTCCATTGCTTGGTGCCTATGTATGCAAATTAACCGCCATATTTGTTGGCAGTTAATTTGCATATCACCCTGATTAGCCAATGGGAAGCGTATCAGAGGTATGGTTAATTACCCTATTTGTCTTTTATTAGATTAGATAACTAGATAATTATGATGATAACTTTAGTATATTGAAAAAGAAAATTTAATGTATATACTTTGATAGAAGTAGCCAATGTCTAATAATTTTACCTAAGGAGTAATCACTCAAATGGGGAGAGAGATTTGTACAAAGGTACTTGATGTAGCATTGTTTATAAGGAGGGAAATCTGTAAACAACCAAATATATAATTGAAAAATCAGACAGGGGCCAAAAACCAGGACTACAGGCTTTATTAGAGAAGGACCTCCCGGGCTGTCTCGCAAGGGGAGAACAGCAGCATGTGCAGGGGTGGGCACGCCTTTGGAGGGGCGGAATGGAAAGGGGT
Source organism: Myotis yumanensis (assembly GCF_028538775.1). Lineage (NCBI taxonomy): Eukaryota > Metazoa > Chordata > Mammalia > Chiroptera > Vespertilionidae > Myotis > Myotis yumanensis. The sequence goes on along the minus strand of NW_027223753.1, from coordinate 104,349,529 downwards.
GGGGGCTTAGTGTACTCAGCGCACACTGATTGGTGGCTTACCGCATTGTCCATATAGGACAAGGGCTTAGGGTATTTGGCAGGTGTGGATTGGTGGTCCAATGTATAGTCCATATAAGGTACATGGTTAGTCACTCAGGTATTTCCAGGCTGCAGATTACATCATACTCCACCCACCAGTTGGGGGGAGAGAGGATCTATCAATAATAATGGGTACAATGAAATAAAATTTGATAGGAAGATACCAGGGGTTATTGTACTGGCATTAAATATTATTTAGTTGATTCAAATTTTTTTGCCATGGTAAGAGACTGATAAAAATATTGAATTAATAAAGTAAGTTATATAAAAATATCAGATTTATGTAACATTATGCAAATTGTCTATGAATTGCTGAAAAAAATGTTCCACAGAAATATAAGTGCTTTTGTTATTGCTATTTGTATTTTTCTGCACTCAAAAACCATTTTTAAAGAAAATAAGAAAAATATTAGATTAGTAAGAATAGTTGATAACTTCCTGAAAATAAAAAGAAGAGTTGCTGTTTGAGCAAGGCCAAAGGAAGAAAACATTTGGAAAACTTTCTATTCAACTTTTAATTTTTTTGTTTTAATTTAATCTAGTATTTTTAACTATGAAAGTAACTCAGCTTCATAGTAAAAAGAAATAATAATAATAATAATAATACAAATGTCCATAAAGTGAAGTGAAACTTATCTGTATGTCTTGAGGAGAACTTAAATCAACCAGAACTGCTGATGGGAGTGCAAACTGGTGCCATTGCTTTGGAATACTGCTGGGTACTTTATTCCAACTATTTGTATAAATTCAAACGTATTCACAGCAGCAAAAGTCATCATAGCTCCAAGCTGGACACAACCCAAATGTCTGTCAATGGTGGAATGAATAAAATAAATTGTGGTATATTCATATACAGAAAAAATAAGGTACTTCTGCATACAACATTAAGAATCTCACAAACAATGCTGAGCAAAAGATAACAAATGTGAATTAGTATATATTATCTGTTTCCATTCATGTAAAACTGAAAAAACAGGGAAAGCTAACATGTCTGTATATAGTTGCATTGAGTGTGAAGGTATAACTGGGAAGGGGAACAAGAGTTATTCCTGGGTGCTAGTAATATTCTCTTTTTTTAAAAATTAAATCTTTATTGTTCAGATTATTACAGTTGTTCCTCTTTTTTCCCCCATAGCTCCCCTCCACCCGGTTACCCTCCCACCCTCTGCCCTCACTCCCCCACCAATGTCCTCATTCATAGGTGCACGATTTTTGTCCAGTCTCTTCCCGCATCCCCCACACCCCTTTCCCCCCCAAGAATAGTCAGTCAACTCCCTTTCTATGCTCCTGATTCTATTATAATCACCAGTTTATTCTGATCATCAGATTATTTATTCACTTGATTTTTAGATTCACTTGTTGATGGATGTGTATTTGTTGTTCATAATTTGTATCTTTACCTTTTTCTTCTTCTTCCTCTTCTTAAAAGATACCTTTCAGCATTTCATATAATACTGGTTTAGTGGTGATGAACCCCTTTAGCTTTTCCTTATCTGTGAAGCCTTTATCTGACCTTCAATTCTGATGATAGCTTTGCTGGATAAAGTATTCTTGGTTGTAGGTTCTTGGTATTCATTACTTTGAGTATTTCTTGCCACTCCCTTCTGGCCTGCATAGTTTCTGTTGAGAAATCAGCTGACAGTCGTATGGGTACTCCCTTGTAGGTAACTGACTTTTTTTCTCTTGCTGCTTTTAAGATTCTCTCTTTATCTTTTGCTCTTGGCATTTTAATTATGATGTGTCTTGGTGTGGTCCTCTTTGGATTCCTTTTGTTTGGGGTTCTCTGTGCTTCCTGGACTTGTAAGTCTATTTCTTTCACCAGGTGGGGAAATTTTTCTGTCATTATTTCTTCAAATAGGTTTTCAATATCTTGCTCTCTCTCTTCTTCTGACACCCCTAAAATTCGGATGTTGGTATGCTTGAAGCTGTCCCAGAGGCTCCTTACACTATTTTCGTATTTTTGGATTCTTTTTTCATTTTGCTTTTCCGGTTGGGTGTTTTTTTTCTTCTTCATATTTCAAATCTTTGACTTGATTCTTGCGATCCTCTTGTCTGCTGTTGGGAGTCTGTATAATATTCTTTATTTCAGTCAGTGTATGCTTAATTTCTAGTTGGTCCTTTATCATAACCTCGAGGGTCTCACTAGATTTCTTGAGGGTCTCATTAAGTTTATCGGCGGTTTCTAGAAAATTCTTGAAAAACCTTAGAAGTGTGGTTTTGAACTCTATATCCAGTAGTTTGCTTTCCTCCATTTCTGTCATTTGTGTTCTGTTTCTTTGTCTCGGCATTTTTTATGCTTTGCTGTGTCGATAGAGTGGCTTTGTGTGCTAAGTGTCCTATAGGGCCCAGTGGTTCAGCCTCCCCAATTACCTGAGGTAGACACTCTTGGTGCACCCCCTTCTAGGCTTTGTGCACAGTCTTGTTGTAGTTAAACCTTGATTATTGTAGGTAACACTGGGAGGAATTGACCTCCAGGCCAATTGGCTGTGAGAATCAGCTATGTCTATGGTGGGAGAACTTCTGTGCTGAAGACACCCTTATGGGGCAAGACTTGCTTCAGTGGGGCATTGGTGCTCACTGAGTCTGCCTCCTGAGTGTGTCCCTTATGGATCTGAGGAGTTGTAATTGGATGGTCCCACTCTGACCACTGGGTACACTGGCTCTTGGATCTAAGGAGGTGCCTGAGGCTACCCAGCAGAAGCCAGCTGTAAAGCAATGCAAGTTGCCATGGGGCCTTGGGCCAGCTGCAGTTTGTTAAGTAATTTTCATATTACAAAAGGCCAGGCCTTTCATATGCAAAAGCCTCGTGTATGGCTTGGGTGGGGCGGGGTCCCAGGGGATCAACAGGGAGGGCAGAGCAAGCAGTATGGCTGCTCTCAGTCCTGCCCTCAGAGGCCCTGGCAATTGCTGCGAGCGCCTCTGAGAGAAAGCTGCCCTCGAGTTCCCACCAATGCCAGAAAGTCCTGTTTCTCCCGTATGAGTCTGGGTCTCCAGAGACTCGCCCAGAACTGGAGCTCAGAGCTTGAGACTCCCTCCCAATTGAAAAAGATAATCGTGTCCTCAGCCACCAGCCCTCTCTGCATGCACCTCCGCACCTTTGTATTTTACTTCCACACCGCACCTCCTCTGAGTCTCGGTATGCTTTTCTCTTTCCTTCTAGTTGTAGAATTTCCACTCAGCCAGCCTTCCTGTGGTTCTGGATAATGTCCGTTTTGTCTTTTAGTTGTATTTTTGAAGTGGTTGTGTGAGGCAGCAATCTCCGGTGTTTACCTATGCCGCCATCTTGGTTTCTCCCCTAATATTCTCTTTTTAAATCGTAAACTATAAATATATGACAAAGTTTTTTCCAAGTGACCTTACCAGGTAGCTCAATTGGTTAGAGAAGCATTCTGATACTCAAAGGTTGTGGATTCAAACCCTGATGTTTCTCTCTCTTTATCTCTCCCTCTCAATCAATAAATAAATTTAAAAAATCTTTTCTGAGTGATTAAGCATCAATAAAAATATTTTTTAAATGTACAAAAATAACCAGGAAAATTCTGAAGAAGATAGAGTATGGGAACAGTTTATATCTATGAAATGTTACAATGTATTATGGATCTACAGTCATTAAAAAGAATATGGTATTAGTACAGTAATAGATAATAGTCAAAACAAAGACCAGGTCCAGAAGTGGACCTAAATGGAAAAATCAAAGTTTTATACAATGTGTATGTGAACAGTTACTTGTAATTTTGGTCAGTGTTAGATTTCAATAAATTAACTAAATCAAGTAAAATCCGAGTTATACAAAGGAATAAAATCTCTAAAACAAATATTTAATATCATGGGTTCCTAGCTAAAATGTATAGGACAAATTCCCATCACATCTAAACAATCAACAGAAAAAAACCCAAAACCTGATTTTACTCATATGCTTATTTGGCCCATTAACATGAGAAATTGATTAAAATTGGGTGTCGGTAGTGGGCAGGGATAACAGACTTTGTTACTAACTGGAAAAAGTCAAAAAGTTGACCACCGTGCTTTTCTTTATCATCTCTGCTAAGTCAGAGAGCTGTTTCATTTTGCTTTATTAAACTGGTGCCAGACTATAAAGGAGTTTGTAGCATTTTAAGTGATAGAAACCCCACCTCAAATAAAAAGTGATTTCTTTGTTTCTTTTAAAAATCCAAGGGTAGATTTTGTTTTGGGAGAGGTTGAATACAGTTGAAGATTAAGTAGTGTCATCAGGTGGCTGTTTCCTGAATTCACAATATGGCTAGCAGCAGCTCCCTGGCCTGCATCCTGCTGAATTCCCACACAGTGAAAAGGTAGGGTCTATGTCCCAGCAATCTCTGTGAAGGCCTCAGGACTCTAAATGGATCACACCCATTTAGAAGCAAACATGTTGGCTGGAGAAATGCTTTGATTGAAGTAGTTTATTTATTTATTTATTTATTTATTTATTTATTATTAAATCTTTATTGTTCAGATTATTACATTTGTTCCTCTTTTTTCCCCCCATAACTCCCCTCCTTCCAGCTCCCTCCCCACCCTCCGCCCTCACTCCCCACCCACTGTGTTCATCCATAGGTGCACGATTTTTGTCCAGTCTCTTCCCGCATCTCCCACACCCCTTTTCCCCCCAAGAATAGTCAGTCCATTCCCTTTCTATGTCCCTGATTCTATTATAATCACCAGTTCATTCTGTACATCAGGTTATTTATTCACTTGATTCTTAGATTCATTTGTTGATAGATGCATATTTGTTGTTCATAATTTGTATCTTTACCTTTTTCTTCTTTTTCCTCTTCTTAAAGGATACCTTTCAGCATTTCATATAATACTGGTTTGGTGGTGATGAACTCCTTTAGCTTTTCCTTATCTGTGAAGCTCTTTATCTGACCTTCAATTTTGAATGATAGCTTTGCTGGATAAAGTAATCTTGGTTGTAGGTTCTTGCTATTCATCACTTTGAATATTTCTTGCCACTCCCTTCTGGCCTGCAAAGTTTCTGTTGAGAAATCAGCTGACAGTCGTATGGGTATTCCCTTGTAGGTAACTGAGTTTCTTTCTCTTGCTGCTTTTAAGATTCTCTCTTTGTCTTTTGCTCTTGGCATTTTAATTATGATGTGTCTTGGTGTGGTCCTCTTTGGATTCCTTTTGTTTGGGGTTCTCTGTGCTTCCTGGACTTGTAAGTCTATTTCTTTCACCAGGTGGGGGAAGTTTTCTGTCATTATTTCTTCAAATAGGTTTTCAATATCTTGCTCTTTCTCATCTTCTGGTATCCCTATAATTCTGATGTTGGTACATTTGAAGCTGTCCCAGAGGCTCCTTACACTATCTTCATATTTTTGGGTTCTTTTTCATTTTGCTTTTCCGGTTGGGTGTTTCTCACTTCTTCGCATTTCAAATCTTTGACTTGATTCTTGCGCTCCTCTGGTTTGCTGTTGGGAGTCTGTATAATATTCTTTATTTCAGTCAATGTATGCTTACTTTCTAGATGGTCCTTTATCACACCATCAAGGGTCTCATTAGATTTCCTGTACAACTCATCAAGTTATCGACAGCCTCTAGAAGCCTCTTGAGAGACCTCAAAAGTGTGGTTCTGAACTCAATATCCTCCCTTGATAGTTTTGTCCTGTTTCTTTGTCTCCGCATTTTTTACGCTTTCTTGGTACACCCCCTAGTGGTCTTTGTGCGCAGTCTTGTTGTAGTTAAGCCTTGATTGTTATAGTTAATACTAGAGGGATTTGACCTCCAGGCCGACTGGCTGTGCTAATCTAGCCTTTGCCTGAGGCTATCCGGCAAATGGCTCTGTGCAGGGCTTGGGCGGGGCGGGTCCCATGGGATCAACAGGGCCGAGGAGGGAGCAGTTATGGCTGCTCTCAGTCCGTCCCCAGGGGCTCCGCCTCTCTGTCCCAGCAACAGCTGCAAACCTTGGAGGGACCGTAGCCAGACAATCCTGCTTCTCCCTTTTGAGTCTGGGTCCCTAGAGACTCACCCGGATCTGGAGCTCTGAGTCTGAGGCTCCCTCTGGATTGAAACAGACAACCACGCCCTCAGCCACCAGCCCGCGCCGCACGCACTCCCCAGCTTAGTATTTTACTTCAGCACTGCGCCTCCTCTGATTCTCAGTTCCTCCTAGTTGTAGAACTTCCATTCAGCCAGCCTTCCTGTGGTTCTGGATGATGTCCGTTCCATCTTTTAGTTGTATTTTTGAAATGGTTGTTAGAGGCAGCAAACTCCGGCATTAACCTATGCCGCCATCTTGGTTTCTCGAACACCATCAAATCTGATTGAAGTAGTTTAGTTCCACATCACATATTCCATATCTGAGCTATTCAGGCATCGATCTAGAGTGGGGGAGAAGATGAACCCCAAAGGGAAATCAGAGTGCAATCACCAAGAAGAGGTTCAGTGGACCCATCTAGAGTAAAATACACAGGGGAAGAGGCCCTATTAATTTAACCTTGACATGTTTATTAATGTTAAAGCTAGGTAGCTGTAATGAACTGAATGCATGTGCCCAATCCCCACCAATTCAGATGTTGATGCCCTCATCTCCAATGTGATGGTACTTGGAGGTGGGGCTTTGGAGAAGTGATTAGGTCATGAGAGCCCTCATGAATTAGATTAATGCCCTTGAGAGAAGAGCCTTGAGAGAGGGGAACTCTCCCTGCCAAACAAGGACACAGCAAGCAGCTGCTGTTTGCACACCAGGAAGAGGGCCCTCACTAGAATCAAATCATCCAGCACCTTGATCTTGGATTTCCCAACCTCCAGAGCTGTGAAAAGTAAGTTTGTGTTGGTTAAGCCACTTGTCTATATTATTTTGTTATGGCAACCCAAGCCAATTAAAACAGCCAAATCTCACTTTTTGAAAAAGTAAAGATTTAATGAGGTAGAAGTGTCCCCCATCCCCATATTTACACCACATTTTCCAGTTTCCTGTGGTTATCTGGATGGTAATGTTTGCTGAGATGAGCTGTCCTGGGATATGAAACACGCCGCGGGTAACGGATAATGATCGCTGCCACTGCAGGGAGACCATCTTGCGCCAGAGGAGCTGCATCTTTTTAATCCACTCTTTCTATTACTGGTTTAAATAATGTTTCTGACAAGATTCTGTGTGTGGTTTTTTGTTTGTTTGTTTGTTTTGTTTTTTGTCAGTAAACAGTTATTGGGCATTATTTGTAGGGCTGTTAATACATTACATGAAAAAAAATGAGCTATTTAAAAGCCAAGAGAAATACTTTCAGAAACATTTAGGTCTAAAATGAAGTTTTAGGAACTTCCAAATGAAAAGTCTGCAATACAAACTAAAGTCTCTTCCAAATTGGCCTTTGTTGTAGCCCTGGACACATTATTCCCTTTTTACTTCTAATCTGGAGCATGGATAATATTTTTCATGTTCAACTTAAGTTGTTTAGTTAATGGTCTAAGAATAATTTTGGGGAGCTTTCATCAGCATGGGTGTTAGTACGCCATTCCTCTGACTGAATGTGATATGCCTATTGTGTTCTTGCTGTATAAACTGATCCCTGGGATTAATCATCTTCTTTTTACCAGCTAGAAATTGTAGATGTTTAATGGATAGAACTATATCAATCAATTTAATGAGTCTCATTTAAGACATACTGATCATTATAATATTGAAGTATTATCAACATTCATCCTTATTCCTACTTTCTAAGTTTTCCAAGTTCATCCTTCCTGCCTGCCTGAGGAGAATAAAGTAGCTGAAGCTTTTTTCAAGTTCTGGGAATTCAAGTGCACCTACTGGGTGATCTGCAGAAAAATTCTAAACTATCTTTGCATTGTTTACTACAGTACACCTTAAGCAAATCACATAGCTTCCATTTCTGTGATGGAATATTCTGTCATCCCAGTAGGAAGTGTGCCATGAAGGATACACACTGGTTAAGTTGGCCCAGGGGAATCTCGGGCAGCTTTGCAGCTGGATAGGAAGGTGGGATGTGGACAGGGTTGCAGCACCTGTCACTGTGTAGAGAACCACAGGAGAGTCAGCTCACCTGACAACACAGGCAGCGTCCCTGTGCCCCTCCAGAAGATAAGCACAGGACAAAGGGACAGCCTTCCTAGATAAGGAGAGCCATCCAGTCACCAAACACATTATACAGGTGATTAAGTGAATTAAAACCTGAGTCATCATTACTGATTTTGGTTTCTGCTTTGTTTTCAGTTGTTTGAATTTATGAACTTCTTGGCTGAGAATGTCATCTTCTGCTACATGGGTCTGGCATTGTTCACATTCCAGAATCATATCTTTAATGCCTTTTTTATACTTGGAACCTTTGTATGCTTTGAAATACAGAATAGGGGCTGACAAAAGAGAACAAACTACTTACTTTTACCGATTATTCTGTTAAATTGTTAAAGTAATTTCCTCAGGCTTACTATAGGGCTCAAATTTAAGGTATATATGTAATTTCTAGTTAAATGCTTATGGTTAAACATAAGAACTTTGGGAAATACTGGGAGGGAGGAACTAAAGGAGAGTGACTTTTTTGAATATTCAAAATATGTTTAAAATTATGAATCATTTATATTAAAATTTCAACCCATTCTTTACAGAGAAATATATTTAACCTGAATTAGTATGATCAGAAGATTATTAAGCGTTAGAAATATTTTCATTACAGGATGGTAAAATCTTTTTAGTAAGGACTTTGAAATAGGATATGCAAAGTAAAGAGCAAATGAAATTAGCATGATGGATATGTTTCAATATCTTAATAATTGGGCACATGTAAGGTTATTTTATTAAGAAAACCTTTCCTATAAACAAAATAATAGAAAAAAATCTAAACCTCACTTTTAATGCAGAGGACTTTTGAGTGCTAGGCCTGGTGTGTAGGCACTCCCAATGGGAATGGGTATCTGAACAAAAGGATACTGAGGCACTGGGATGTCCCCAAGGACAGTCAGTGGCTGTCATCATTCTTTCCACTGGGAAAATGGACATACCCCCTCAGATTCCAGGAGGTGATCTTACAGCCAGGAGAGTCGACTCCTTTTTCAAAGCCCTGTTCTAACCAAGCACCTGCTTCCTGTTCTCTCTTCACAGAGCACTCAGCTCAACCCTCAGATTTCATCCAAAACCTGGTCTTAGAAGGAAGCTCCTCTTCCCAACAATTCCATCTCATTTGAGGGTAAACTAGACTAGGTAGACTATCAGGGAAGTGGTCCAAGATGACAAAGGGGAGAAATGACTACCACCAATATTTTCATAGATTTTAATGTGTACAGTTTGGATTTAGTAAAATGCTTCTTAAAGCATTAGTTGTATCATATGTTTATATAGGCAATTTCTCTCAAAATTAAATCCACTAAAAGAAAAAAAAAGAGTGAAGCTTGCTAGATACAGGGCCTATAATTGATGAACAGTGAGATGGTAATCAGGAGCCAAAGCACATGTATCCTTTCTGAAGCACTGCTCAGGAAGCATGCCACAACCCTGCACACTTGCTGCCTTCCTTTGCAGCAGAATTGAACATAAAGTCAGTCTCCAGCAACAATAAATATGATGAGAAAATTTACAGAGATTGAAATTGGGTTGGCTATTGTAAATCAAATGTATTCAAATATAAATATATATTATTTCTAAAAAGGAATTGGCATTGAAAGATGAATTTTGGAAGGAAGTTGGACATACATGTGTTGACATATTTATCCCTGTTTTCTGGGTCATAGTATAGAGAAACTAAAGGAAATGATATTTAAAGCTCAAGGACTAGTGCCCTTACTAAGTAATGCTTTCCTCAATGTTTCCCAGCTAGCAATTCTTGTTGCCAGAGCCTGCAACATCTATCCCCTCTCCTTCCTCCTGAATCTGGGCCAGAAGCAGAAGGTACCCTGGAACTTCCAGCATACGATGATGTTTTCAGGTATGTGAACTACATGCGGCATCAGCGCTACTGTTCTCTCCCATGTCACTATGTGGAAAACCACAGGGACACGTAGTGACATTCTGGGGAAGCATAACTCCGACTTACCCCAGCATACCCAGCATCATGCTGACACTCCATAAATTATGAGCAATAGTGGGGTTTTTCTTTCCAGAAAACAAATGAAATTAAAGGAAATCTTGTTGGAATGGCCTCAGGGTACATACAGCATCTGCCAGAAACTGGCCTAGAATAGGTATTTTCATATTGGGGAATTGTCATGATCATTTCAGAAATTGCATACTTGAAGGTAAGTATTCTGTAAATTATACCATCCTTGTCCAATGTTAAATCTCCTTCTCCTTAGAATCCCTGTTCCTTCCTTATGCTGAGCTCCAGGAAGGTCTCATGGTTAATACAAAAGCAAATCATATCTAAGTTATTAGTTGAGAAAAACCATGCCCCTTTATTAGTTGAAAAAACAAGTACTAATTGGCACCAAGTGCCAAGAGCAATTCCAGGGACTGTATGTGAGTCTGTCAAGATCTGTGCTCTCAAGAAGCTTATGTGCTACTTGCTTAAACCAAACCTGGAGGCTCCCTTTTCCAAAAGAAAATAGACCAAATGAATTTGATGACCCTGAACTACTCTGGGGATTGTGGTTTCTTTCTGTTCAATCAGTTTTCCTACCATTAGTCTTTCCTGTTTGGAGACCTTTCTCTTTACATGCTTTCTAGGTGTGTATACACTTACATTTCACTCACGGTTTATTGGATGATATAAGAGAGTAAAACAGTGACAACAAAACTCTTCTTCAGAATAGACCAAACAAAACAATTTCCAGGTATATAGGAAGATATGGAAAATATTTCAGAAGCTATCATTTATTGAATATTTACTATTTGCTACTCACTATAGATCAATCTTACGAGGTAGATATTAACTTTATTTTCTTCAAAGTAGAAGCTGAAATTCAGGACCTCAAAGACCTTAAGTAACTGCGCCAAGGACAAAAGCATTCTTGAGCTCAAGTCTATGAGACTCCACTTTAAACCCACCATAGTGTTCCAAAATCTACATTTTTAAATGTACTAGAAATAAAGGACTTGTTTCACCTTCAGTTTCATTCTATCCTGTTCTGCACAGTAAAGGGTGGCAACTCCCAGGCTGAGAAGGAGTTGTTTAATTAAGGGCAGGCAAATGGAGGTTCAGAGTTTAAAACCTCCCTCTGCAGGCCTCTGACAGAGCTTTCTGCATCCCCAGATATGTGAGAGTGGAGAGAGAGTCACAAAGAGCGTGAGCTGGACTGACAGGCCACCTTTGAGTTAGAACAATAAGAAACTGGTCATGAGTTGACATTTTAAGGGAAAGCAAAAGGCAAATTTAGTCACTTGTGCATAAGTGATGGGCTTCATTTTTGCAAAGTATTTCTAGGAGTAGGAAAGCACTCTCTCTTCTTTCCCATCATAACATCAGTAGATGTACTCTGGAGAACACTGGTTTGTTTTTAAAACTTGGATATTACATTTAAACAATGCTTTATTTTACAAATACTTTGAAGAAGGTGTAGGGTTTTAGATAGCTATATTGGCATATGAAGTATCTACCCAAATGGCCACCTGGCTTGATGGTTTCTCCAGGGTTTGGCAACTACATTTGCTGAGCTATAAAACTCGAGCTGCACTAAAACTGAGGGCCAAGAATATGGTGTGCAGGACTGGGAGAATGAAGAAGCCCAAATTTGGTGGTATCTTTATGATATTCTAAAGTAGAAAGTCAGCAAACTGTGGCCTTTGAAACATATCTAGCCCATGCCAATTTTGTAAGTAAAGCTGGAACACAGCTAGATCCTTTAAAAGAAAACAAAAACATATTGTCTATGACTGCTTTGCACTACAAGGTCAGTGGTGAGCTATTGCAACAGAAACCATATGGTCCACAAAACCTAAAATATTTACTATCTAGCCCTGTTCTAAAGCATCTTCACCCTCTAATGGGGTAGTCATTGTTGGTTTAATTCAGGGAATGCCAATCAGCTACTTCTGTCTTTAAAAATACCATCATACAAATATTTCAAGACATCTACATACATATAACTATAATGCCCAGAGAAAGACACCCGTTGTCTTCCTCATTGACTATCCATGTCATCTGCGGATCATCCAGTCACTTACTGTTAGCAGTTTAGCAGTTTAACCTCAAGGGTCAGTGTCATCATGGGCCAAAATGAGCTTCTATTTACAAATTTGACTGCATTTTTTGTTTTGAACACTTTTCACACTGAAATGAATCTGAACAACAAAGAGATTGGGTTACTTCATATTGTTATTACATGTTCATATTGATATTCCTTCATATATTGAAAAGCACACTAAAATTTGTCTTTTTAGCTTTAAAATGAAAAGATTGCAATGTTATTTGGAATCACAGATGCTCAGCTTGAAACTCACTCTAGACTTTTCTAAGACCTCTCCTGAGCAATGTTTTGAGACCCATAGGTAGGACAAAGTAGGCTAGGCATATTGGTCTCTTTCCCAGAAAGAGAGAGAGGAGATTGGGCATCTTGCTGACAATCTCAAGATAAACTAGAGATGAAATTGAGACTTACACTCAAGCTTCTTCATTTTGAACTAGAAGGAGGCACAGAAGCACCTGGGCAGGTTGAAGGAGCCTGGCATATTTCAGAGAATATGCCCCTCTGATGTGTCCATTTCTGCGGCACTTTGAAAAGATACTGAAACCCTGATGTATCCTATCATATAAACTAGGAAGAGTTTTAGCAAGGACAGTGTGACCACAGTGCACAAATGTAGTATAAAATCTTATCCATGAGTTCACACAGCACCAGGTCACCAGGCTTTGCTCCTAAATTTGTTTGTTGCCTATTTGGTTCTCCCCAGAATATGTTGGCATTCAAATAGATGCCAGCAGCAACAGATTAAGAGAAAGGCATGGAAGAAAAACTGTAAATTAAGAAAAGTTTTCTCTTTCTTTCTTATTTTTTATTGTTGACACTATTACATATGCCCCCCCCCCCATTTCTCCTCTTTGCCCACCTCCACCCAGCAAGAAAAGTTTTTCATTAGCATTTAAATTTCCTTTCAATGGTGAAAGATTGCCATTATTATCCAAGTTTGGGGACATCAGTGTTCTACAGAAGGATAGTTTCAGAACCACCATCAGTGTATAGGAGACTATCTTTCTCAGTGTGTTTCTGGTGAGCTATCAGGCAATGATCACAGTCATCTTGAGACTTTGACTCATAAGTGGCTTTCCCCAGCTCATGCATCAATTCAACAGGAAGAAAACATTCATGGAATTCGTGAAGGTGAAGAGCCAGTATCACTGCTGCTGCAGTGCCTGGGAACAGGACTCCATGTTTGTGACTTTCCAAGCTAATGGAAGTCCATTAGGCCATCAGGACTGTGTCACAGCAATCACCAGCCACCAGTAAAAGGACACTTCCATGTGCTCTCTTAATCCTTGATGCCCAAAAGTGTGGTCCTCAGAACAGCAGCTTTGCCATTGTGGGGGAGCTCCTACTTGTGCATGTAAGCATGTGAGAAGGACATCCCAGAATATAATGGCAGTTCTTATCTCTGTTCTGAGCTGTCTCTTCAGCTTATTCCTCCCACCTCTTTCTGTTTTCCTTAGACACTCCTGGATTCCAATCTTGCTTCTTACTCTTTCATTTTCCATACGATCAGCACAAAACTATTTAGCCAATCACTGCATTTCTTCCCGTTCCTTGAGCATGCTGAGTTCTTACACTATTCGCCCAGATTCTCCTGCTGCCCAGAATCCTTTCCATACCTCCTGTCTTCACTTTTTTAATCTTTAGATTTGGCTAAGACATCACTCCCTGTAGGAAGCCTTGGTAAGTCTTCAAGTGTGGGTGTGTCCCACTCATCTGTTTTTATAGGCCCATTGTTTCTCCTCTCCTAGGACCCATCACATTCCACTGTGATTTTCGGTTTACCTGCCCGTGTGCCCCTTTAGACTGGGAGCTTCATGAGGCCGGTGCTTATTTGTTTGGTCCCCTCTTTACCTCAGCACCCAGCACACTATAATTTAAAAAAAACACAAAAGGTTTTATTTGTTGATCTTTGTCTTAAAATTATTGTCGCTTAGTTCTCACCTGTGGAACCAGGCAAGCCTGGTCTGAGAGCTTCCAATTCTGGAACTGAAGCTTGCTGGACTGATGGAACAGGACTAGCCTTCCACAAATAACTGGTGGACAAATAGGCAAATGAGTGAACAAACTACAACATTGTCTATCCGACTAAAATTATACATTTCATTAAAATGCTGCTTAAGCAACAATAATTTTAAGAACTGAGATCAACAAATAAAACCTTGTTTTTTAAATGGAAGAAAATGTTTTTCCTATACTCACTTCCCTGAGTGCTGACAATAGTAAACATTGTTAACACTTCCTCAAACATTGCATTAGGATCTGAGGATACTTTTTAAAGCTTTGCTTGCTTTGTATTGCGGGGATGTGTTTGTTTTCCAGTTAAGAACCTGAGGTCTCATTTAAAACTCAGGAACTTTAACAGTAGGTGATTTGAATCAAGAATCAGACTAAATCTAACTTCAAATTAGGAAAAAGATTTTCTTTAATGTACATACAAGAGTTATCTGAGATTCTGAGCCATCAAGCAACAGGACTTTTTCTTTACTCTCCTCTCTTCCCTTGTTCCATACTTCCAGAGAGAGACAGCCTGGAAGACACCAATATTTCTGTCAGCATTCATTGCCAGGCCTGCCTCTGCAGACACTCACCCAGAGTCCAGTGACTGTCATTTCTTCTGTGCTATGTAAACTTACTGTCACAGGAGTACATGCTCTCAGGCCAGGGCGGATGTTAACATGGGGGTGGAAAAATGCCTCTCCTCCAGAGGCTGCTTCAGATATCACCAGGCTCCTTCCGTTTTGTAGCATTATCATTCCCTAAGCCAAGGGTCCTAAAGTGGTCCCTGAACTAGGAGTGTCACCAGCGATGTTGGCTCTTGGTTCTTGATTTCAGCAAAGAAAGAATTCAGAGCCAAGAACTCTAGCGCAAGGGGAAGTTTATTTAGCATGCAAAGTAAAAGTACACTTAAAGTGAAGACTGGAGCAGAATGCTCAGAGAGCTGCCTTGGTCCTTTAGAAAGAAAGTCACAGAGGCAGAAGAAGTGAGCCAGCTGGGCTGCATGAACTCTGGAATCAGGTTACAGAAGCAAAAGAAGGGGCTTGAAGGGGGTTATCCCAGGATGAGCTGCTGTAACCCAATGCTCCCCTAGTCGCAAGTCTTATGGGGACCCTAACAGAAAGAAAACAAAGATACAAGCCTAAAGAATGAAGGCATGGGCAGGTTCTGGAGAGAGAGCATGTACTGGGTCCTTTGTCTTAAGAGGTTTTTTGTTTTGCTTTTCAAGAAAAACAATCCTATCTAATAAAAGAGAAACATGGCAATTAGCCGTACCTCCGCTACCCTTCCCATTGGCTAATCAGGGTGATATGCAAATTAACTGCCAGCCAAGATGGCGGCCAGCAGCCAGGCAGCTTGAAGTGAACATGAGGCTTGCTTGCTTCAGTGACGGAGGACTCCAACATCCCTGCCTGCCGCTGCCGGCCTCAGAGCTTGAAGTTTGAAACATTGTTACAAATATAGAAGTTAAACAAAACCCCAGAAACCTGCTTTCAGCCAGCCGGGATCTCAGAGCTGGAGTTGAAACAGTGTTTCGATTATAGAACCCAAACAAACCAGATACCTGCTTTCAGCAGCCGAAGCCTAAGAGCTGGAGCCAAGGCTCAGAGCTAAAGCTGGCCCAGAATAAAAAAAAGAAAAAAAGAAAAAAAGGAGCAGTTGGGAGGTTCAGTCACCTGCCAGGCTGAAAACAGCCCTCAGCTCCTCACCCAGACTGGCCAGGCACCCCAGTGGGGACCCCTACCCTGAAGGGGTTGTGACCAGCTACAAACAGCCATCAGACCCTCACCCAGGCTGGCCAGGCACCCAAGCGGGACCCCCACCCTGATCCAGGACACCCTTCAGGGCAAACCATCCGGTCCCCACCCGTGCACCAGGCCTCTATCCTATACAGTAAAAGGGTAATATGCCTCCCAGCACCGGGATCAGCAGAGCTGCAAGGCCTCCCAGCACTGGGATCAGCGTGACAGGGGGCAGCACCCAAACCCCCTGATCGCCCTGCGGCTCTGTGTGTGACAGGGGGTGGGGCCACAACCTCCCTATCCGCCCTGCTCTGTTCATGACAGGGGAAGGCGCCCCAATCCCCTGATCAGCCCTGCTCTGTGCCTGATAGGGGGGAGCTCCCCAACCCCCTGATCACCCTGCGGCTCTGTGTGTGACAGGGTGTGGCACCCCAACCCCCTGATCGGCCCTGCTCTGTGTGTGACAGGGTGCGGCGCTCCAACCCCCCCCCCCCCCATGTGCCCTGCTCTGTGTGTGACGGGGTAGAGCCATAACCTCCCCATTGGCCCTGCCCTGAGTGTGACAGTGGCGGCACCCCAACCCCCTGATCGGCCCTGCTCTGTGGGTGATAGAGGGCAGCACCCCAACCACCCCCCATGGGCCCTGCTCTGTGTGTGACAGGGTAGAGCCATAACCTCCCCATCGGCCTTGCCCTGAGTGTGACAGAGGGCGGTGCCCCAACTCCCCTATCGGCCCTACTCTGTGAGTGACAAGGGGGAGCTCCTCAACCCCCTGATCAGCCCTGCTCTGTGAGTGACAGGGTACGGAGCCCCAACCCCCTTGATGGGTCCTGCTCTGTGAGTGACAGGGGGCAGTGCCCCAACCCCCTGATTGGCCCTGCTCTGTGTGTGATGGGGGTGGCACCGCAACCTCCCCATCGACCCTGCCTTGAGTGTGACAGGGGGCGGTGCCCCACCCCCCAATCGGCCCTGCTCTGAGCCTGACCAGGGCCTGCACCTAGGGATTGGGCCTGCCCTCTGTCACCCGGGAGCAGGCCTAAGCCAGCAGGTCATTATCTCCCGAGGGGTCCCAGACTGCAAGAGGGCCCAGGCCGGGCTGAGGGATCCCCCCTCCCCCCCGAGTACACAAATTTTTGTGCACCGGGCCTCTAGTCTTATTAATAAAAGCCTAAGTGGTCGTCATGCCCTCATGCCATGATGCCTTCATGTCGGAATGAGCGATCACCAGGAGGCTGTGTGCGCAGCGGGCACACGCGGGTGGGCTTGACGCTGCATGCGTGGTGGGTAGGCGGGGCCCATGGCTCTGCTCGGTGAGGCCTGGGGTTCCCGTGGCTCTGCAGAGAGTGGAGGCGGGACCCCCGCTCTGGTCTACCTCTTTGGGATAATCCACCAAGGAGCCCCAGATGGGTGAGTGGGGCCTACCTCTTTGGGGTGATCAATCATGGGGCTCCTGCACTGTGAGAGGGCACAGGCCAAGCTGGGGAATGCCCCCGCCCCCTTAGTGCATGAATTTCGTCCACCAGGCCTCTAGTTTTAAACATAATAATGTTGCATGCGATAAACATTAATATTTCAAGAAAAAATGATTTTAAATATAATATTACATGCAATAAAAATTAATATTTTAAGAAAAAATGATTTTAAATATAATAATATCACCAAAACTGTACTAACATAATATCATATCACAAAAGTTGTAGGAAATATTGAAAATCTCCAAATAACATGATTACTTCTATTATATTCTAAAATATTTTTTTCCTCTGGCTCTATTTGGTTCATCAGTTTATGTTGTTCATTATATTCCACAAATGAGTGAGATCATGTGATATATATCTTTCTCCAACTGGTTTATTAAACTTAGCATAATGCTCCCCAGGTCCATCCATGCTGTTGAAAATAGTAAGAGTTTCTTCTCTTTTACAGCAGTATAGTATTCCATTGTATAGATGTACCACAGTTTTTTAATCCACTCATCTGCTGATGGGCACTTAGGCTGCTTCTAAATCTTAGCTATTATAAAATGTGTTGCTATGAGCATAGGGGTGCATATATCCTTTCTGACTGGTGTTTCTAGTTTCTTGGGATATAGTCCTAGAAGTGGGGATTACTGGATGAAATGGAAGCTCCATTTTCAGTTTTTTGAGGAAACTCCATACTGTTTTCCACAGTGGTTGCACCAGTCTGCATGCCCACCAGCAGTGCAAGAGGATTCCTTTTTCTCACCAGCACTGTTCGTTTAATGATTTGTTGATGACAGCTATTCTGACAGGTGTGAGATGGTACCTCATTGTCATTTTGATTTGCATCTCTCGAATGATTAGTGAATTTGAGATGTTTTCATATGTCTCTTGGCCTTCTGTAGGTCCTCTTTCAAAAATTGTCTATTTAAGTCCTTTGCCCATTTTTTTATTGGATTGTTTATCTTCCTTTTGTTAAGTTGTATGAGTTCCCTGTAAATTTTGGAGATTAAACCCTTGTCTGAGATAACATTGGCAAATATGTTCTCCCATGCAGTGGGCTTTCTTGTTGTTTTGTTGATGGTTTCTTTTGTTGCACAGAAGCTTTTTATCTTGATGTAGTCCCATTTGTTTAATTTCTCCTTAGTTTCCATTGCCTTGGGAGCTGTATCAGTAAAGATATTGCTATGACATATGTCTGATATTTTGCTGCCTATGGATTCCTCTAAGATTTTTATGGTTTCCCGTTTTACATGTAAGTCCTTTATCCATTTTGAGTTTAGTTTTGTGTATGGTGTAAGTTGATGGTCTAGTTCAGTGGTCGGCAAACTGAAGCTTGCGAGCCACATGCGGCTCTTTGGCCCCTTGAATGTGACTCTTCCTAAGTCTTAGGAGTACCCTAATTAAGTTAATAACAATGTACCTACCTATATAGTTTAAGTTTAAAAAATTTGGCTCTAAAAAGAAATTTCAATCATTGTACTGTTGATATTTGGCTCTGTTGAATAATGAGTTTGCCAACCACTGGTCTAGTTTCATTTTTTTGCATGTATCTGTCCAATTTTCCCAACACCATTTATTGAATAGACTGTTTTGGCTCCATTGTGTGCTCTTGCCTACTTTGTCAAATATTAATTGAGCAAAATGGTTTGGGTCAATTTATGGGTTATCTGTTCTGTTCCATTGGTCTATATATCTGTTCTTGTGCTTGTACCAGGCATTTTTAAGTAATATACCTTGATAATACAGCTAGATATCTGGTATTATGATCCCTCCAACTTTGTTCTTCCTTCTCAGGATTGCTGCAGCTATTCGGGGTCTTCTTTTATTCCAGATGGATTTTTGGAGAGTTTGTTCTAGGTTTGTGAAATATGCCATTGGTATCTTAATGGGGAATGCATTGAATCTATAGATTTCTTTGGGTAGTATGGACATTTTAATGATGTTGATTCTACCAATCCATGAACATGGTATATTCTTCCATTTGTTTATGTATTCCTCCATCTCTTTTTTGAGTGTCTTATAGTTTTCAGAGTACAGGTCTTTTACCTCCTTACTTAAGTTTATTCCTAGGTATCTTAATTTTTTTTGATTCAATGGTAAATGGGATTTTTTTTTTTTTTTTTTTTAGTTTCTCTTTCTGGGAGTTCATTGATTGCTGTATAAAAAATCCATAGATTTCTGTTGTATCCTGCTACATTGCTGAATTCATTTATTAAGTCTAGTAGTTTTTGATGGAATCTTTGGGGTTTTCTATGTACAATATCATGTCATCTGCAAATAATAACAGTTTTACTTATTTTCTAATTTGGATGCCTTTTATTTCTTCTTCTTGTCTGATTGCTATGGCTACCATTTCTAATACTATGTCGAACAGGAGTGGTAAAAGTGGGCATCCCTGTCTCATTCCTGTTCTTAAGGGAAATGGTTTTAGTTTTTGCCCATTGAGTATGATGTTGGTTGTAGGTATGTCATATAAGGCTTTTATTATGTTGATGTTTTATCCCTCTATTTCCACCTTCCTGATAGTTTTTATCAAAAATGGGTGTTTGGAATCCAAGATGGCTGCCAGCAGGATGGCAGTGAGGGAAGGGTGTGAGTGAGTGAGGGAGCAATAGGAGAATGGGTGGATGTGTGGAGTGTGTGAGTGTGTGTGTGTGTGTGTGTGTGTGTGTGTGTGTGACAGTTATATTCCGCAGAACTTTTAGAGGCTGGTGGACCACGTTCCCCTAGCCGGGCAGCCTCTTCTTCCACTGCAATCTCTTCCGGGAGGCTGGCTCTGCAGTGGAGGGAACACTATCTTGAAGGGGAAAGATGCTGTGACTGGGAACCCAGCCTCACCTCTATCTGGGGAGCCCTCAGACAGCACCCGGGACCCTATAGCCACACTGGCCATTGACCGTCTGCCTTGGCTGCAAACCCATGAACACTGAGACTCCAGCCTCCCTGGCCACAGGCTTCTAAAATATTTGTCTGGGGGGGAGACAAAATGGTGGCCAAATAGGCGGATGGGTCCTGCACCTTCTCACAGAGAAGATAGAAGAAACAACTAAATCAAATAACATCCATCCGGAATTGGTAAATTAAACACAGCTGGTGAGACAACCCATGGCCAGAAAGGACAGAACATACTTGGAGAACAGTAGGATAGGGGATGTGGGCTGGAGGGAGAGACACCCAACTATGGGGACAAGAGGGTCAAAAGGAAACTGTGCTGCACCAAGTCTGTGTTCCTTGGGGACACGCGAAACACTCAATTGTGGAAGGTGGTCCACAAGGCTGCTGGCTGTAAGGGAATCCTATATAATAAGGGGCTAATATGAAAATGGTCATCACACTTTCACGCCCTGTTGCCCTTGCGCCCTCGCGCCGGGGCAGGAGGACCTGAGGCCACAACCCCGGCCCCAGCGCCTGGGCTGGGGGACCTGAGGCCGGGCTGGGGACCTGAGGTCATGCCCCCAACCCTGGCAACAGGGCCAGGGGACCTGAGGCTGCACCAGAGGACCTAAGGCCATGTCCCCCACCCGGTGGAGCTTGATGGGGGACCTGAGACTGCGCCCCTTGCCCTGCAGGGCTTGATGGGGGTGGGTCTGGCCGGGTCTGGGTCTCATGCGATTTTAAATCGCAGGTGGGTGGGCGGGGACTTGACTCTGGGTCCCACTGTGTGCCCCAGACTCTGACGGGAGGGAGATTTTCATGTACATTTTAGTAATTTTCTTTAATCTCTGACACTTCTATTATAGAGAAAGGGCAAATAGCAATATTAAAATATTTCCTCTAATTATGTCCCTTTTAATGTGCACCAATTTTGTACACCAGGCCACTAGTCTAGATAGAAGTCCACAGACGTGGGAGGCTGTGCTCAGAAAGGCAACCTGAAGTTCTGCACTGGCCATGCAGTTCAGGGTGAGAGAATTACGCAGCGGCATAGTTACTCTGTCTTTATATTTTCCTTGCTTTTACTCACTAAACCCAGTACATAGGATCTTTCAATTACAAACACTCACCGAGGCTGCAGTGCAGGGGAAGGTGGTTTTGTGGAAGCTGGGGACCAAAACAGGAAGAGGCAACCAGGAATCCACCTCTGGGGCAGTTCGGTCCCTCCAACCCTAAACAGCCATTTTTTCTCCTGAAGATCAGGCTCCTCCTAGCAGTGCAGCTGCACCAAGCCTCAAGTTCTGCAGGGAAACAAGGATTCTGAGTACCCCCAGGGAGCCCTCGGAGACTGGGTTGAGGGGCTATTTGGACCCAGAAACTAATATAGCAAAACCCCCACCTAAAGCCCGTGTCAGAAATAGATGCTTGTGTAAATACGACTAAAAGCAGGCAGACAAACAAAGCAGGCAAATTGTTCCTGCCTGCCTGAAACCAAGGCTGTGGAGACAGACACAGAAAAGCGGTGGACCGCTAGAAACTTCAACATGGTGCTGACTACCTAACAGGAAACTGAGAACAGTAGAGAAGGGTCTTAAACCAGTCTCCTTGGGACATTAAAACTCAGCTGAAGAAAGGAATACTTCACTACTTCAATATTTTATTTTTTATCTTTTACTTAAAAAAGGAAAAAAATTTATATTATTTTATTTATTTCATTTTTATTTATTATTATTATTATTTTAACTTTTTATTTTTTGGATGAGGGTTCTACATTCTATTTTAATTTTTGTATTATTACTTTACCTCATTGTTTCCTTTTTGCCAACCTTTTCGCCAACCTTTTCTTCCTCACTTCTCCCTTTTTCATCCTGTTTCTCTTCTCCTGTTCCTGCTTTAGATTTTCTCTCTCCTTTCTCTTTACTCCTTGATAAAATTGATCTTCTTTATCTGCTTTATTGATGCATTACTAGTATTCTGTTGGCTTATTCATGTATATAATTTCGTCACCCCTGCTAAAAGTCCATGGACCCTTCTCTTTTCTTTCTTCACGAGTCAATTTTTTATTTATTTGTTTTTTTTGTCTCCTCACTTGCTCTCTTCTTTTCCTAAATGCTTAATTAGTTCCAACCACCAAAATTAAGCCTATTTGCTCTCTATTCTCCTTTTCCAAAAATAGGTGGATAAATATATAGATAGATATATTAAAGAAAGGGGGATTTTTTATTTTTATTGATTTTTTGTTTTTTACTTTTCTTCTTATCCACTCATTCTCTTTCTAACTCCTCTATATTGAACCGTGGCCATTCCCTCATTCATTCAATTCCTTTACCTTACCTTCTGGAAATAAGCTCTGCCTCTTTAGATTCAGCTCCCCCCTTTTTTCTAGGTGTTTGTTATTTGCATTTTTTGGTTTATTTGTTTTATGGAGTTTTCTCCCCATATACGTATATTTATTTTCTGCTTGCTTTTTTTTTTCCTTCTTTTTCTTTTCTCTATTACCTTTTTCCTTTATTCAATATCATTTTTGTTCTCTTTTTGCTCCTTTAATTTTTTTTTCTCTGGTGGTCACCTTTATTAGGGTTATCAGTGTCATGAATACATTCATGTTTTGTTCACTCTGCGTCATGTCTTATCAAGTTGTATTTTGTGCATTTCAGTCAACATGGTAGAGAGTGAGCCACATAATCAGACACCCTGAGAGGAGCAAAAATGGGGAGACAAAGAAACAGCCCCCATACGGAAAAAAAAGAAGGAATAAGAAAAGGAAGTAAATGAAATGGAGGCAAACAATTTGTCAGAGAAAGAATTCAGAGCAATAGTCATAAGGACGCAAAAAAGGATGGAAGACAAATTCAACAACATGTGTAAGAATCAAGCAAAAATGAAGAACCAGGAGGAAATGAAGAATGACTTATCTTCAAAAAATGAACACAATGGAAAGTTTCAGTAGTCCACTAGAAGAACCTGAGGACCGAATTAACACACAAGAAGATAAGGTAGAAAAAACACACACACACACAGAGCAGCAACTGGGGGAAAAAAACTTATAAAGCAGGAGGAGAGCCTAAGGGAGCTTTAGGACAATATGAAATGAGACAATATCCCCATAATAGGGGTGCCAGAAGGAGTGGAAACTGAGCAAGGAATAGAATACTTGTTTGAAGAAATAATGACAGAAAATTTTCCTGATATTGGGAAGAAAAACTCACACAAGTTCAAGAAGCACACAGAGTCCCAAACAAAATGAACCCAAAAAGAATGACAACAAAACACATCATAATTAAATTGGCAAACACCAACGACAAAGTAAGAATCTTAAAAGCTACTAGAGAGAGACAGGAAGTTACCTATAAGGGAATCTCCCATTAGACTATCAACAGATTTTTCAACAGAAACACATCAGGCCAGAATGGAATGAAATGAACTATACAAAGTGATGCAAAGCAAGGGACTGAATCCAAGAATACTATACCCAGCAAGGGTATCATTAAAAATTGAAGGTGAAATAAGAAGCTTCATAGACAAAAAAAAAAGGCAAAGGGAGTTTATTACCACCAAGCCATCAATGCAAGAAATGCTAAATGGACTGCTATAAAAATAAGAAATAGGAAGGGAAAAAGGAACACAGGCATAAAGAATAAATATGGCGACAAACAAGAACCTATCAATAATAACCTTAAAAGTAAATAGTTTAAATGATCCAATTAAAATACATAGGGTAGCTAATAGATAAGAAAACATAACTCATATATCTCCTGTCTACAAGAGACCCATCTCACAACAAAGGACTCACACAGGTTGATAGTGAAGGGATGGGAAAAAAATATTCAGGCAAATGGAACTGAAAATAAAAGATGGGTTAGCAATACTTATATCTGACAAAAAAGACCTCAAAGTGAAGGCCATAACAAGAGATAAGGTAGGCTATTTCATAATACTAAAGGGAGCAATTAAATAAGAGGATGTAACTCTGGTAAACGAAACACATAATAAAACTGCTAGAAGATATCAAGGGAGAGATCGACAGCAATACAGTTATTGTAGGGGACTTTAATACCCCATTGACACCACTGGAGAAATCCTCTAGACAAAAGATCATCAAAGAAACATCAATCCTAAAGGACTCACTAGATCAGATGGAATTAATTGTCATCTTCAGAACATTTCATCCCAAAGCTACAGAATATACATTCTTCTCAAGTGCACATGGGACATTTTCAAAGAGAGACCACATATTGGGACACAGACAAAGTCTCTAAAAATTCAAAATTCAAGAAGATAGAAATCACATAAAGCACCTTCTCAGATCACACTGGCATAAAATTAGGAATCAACTACAATAAAACAATGAAAAAAAATAAAACACTTGGAGGCTAAATAGCATGCTGATAAAAATGATTGGATTACCAAAGCGATCAAAGCAGACATAAAAAGCATACAGGTAACACATGACAATGAAAATAAAACAATCCAAAATTTATGTGACACAGTTAAAGCAGTCCTGAGAGGGAAGTTCATAGGTCTACAGGCCTACCTCAGAAAAACAAGAAAAAATGGTAATAAATTAGCTGACACTACAACTTAAAGAATTAGAAAGAGAGCAACAAGAAAAGCCCAGCATAAGCAGAAGTAAGGAAATAATAAATATCAGAGTGGAAATAAATGACATAGAGACCGAAAAAAAAAAAAAAAAGTGCAATAGATAAATAAAACCAAGAGCTGGTTCTTTGAAAGGATAAACAAGATTGATGAACCACTAGCCAGGCTCATCAAGAAGGAAAGGGGGAGTACCCAAATAAACAAAATCAGAAATGAAAGAGGTAAAGTAACAACTGATCCCACAGAACTACAAAGAATTGTAAAAAAAAAGAAAAAGATACTATGAACAACTCTACTCCAACAAGCAACAACATAGATAAAATGGACATATTCTTAGAAAAAATACAAGCTTCCAAAACTCAATCAGGAAGAATAAAAAAAACTGAATAGGCCAATAAGTACAGAAGAAATTGAAGCATAATCAAAATCGTCCAGCAAACAAAAGCCCTCATCTGGACAGCTTTACAGAGGAGTTCTACCAAACATTCAAAGAAGAAATAAAACTGTCCTCCTCAGACTATTCAAAAAAATTCAAGAGAAAGGCACACTTCTAAGCTCTTTCTATGAAGCCAGTATTACCCTAATCCCAAAACCAGATAAAGACACCACAAATAAAGTGAACTACAGGCCAATATCCTTAATGAACATAGATGCTAAAATTTCCAACAAAATTCTAGCAAATCGGATTCAGCATTACATTAGAAAGATCATACAGCATGACCAAGTGGGATTTCTTCCAGGAATGCAAGGATGGTACAATATCCACAAATCTATAAATATGACATACCACATAAACAAATTGAAAGACAAAAATCACATAATCATATCAATCAATGCAGAAAAAGCATTTGACAAAATCCAACACCATTTCTTGATAAAAACTCTCAGCAAAGTGGGGATAGAGGGATCATACCTCAACATAATAAAATCCTAATATGACACACCTTCAGCCAACATCACACTTAATGGGCATAAACTAAAACCGTTTCTCCAAAGAACAGGAACAAGACAGAGATGTCCACTTTCACCACTCCTGTCCAACGTAGTACTGGAAGTGCTAGCCATAGCGACCAGACAAGAAGAAGAAATAAAAGGCATACAAATTAGAAACAAAGAAGTAAAACTGTTATTATTTGCAGATGACATGATATTGTACATAGAAAACCCTAAGGACTCCATCAAAAAATACTACACTTAATAAATGAATTCGGGAATGTAGCAGGATGCAACATTAACACCCAGAAATCTATGGTTTTTTTATACAGCAATAATGAACTCACAGAAAAAGAAACTAAAAAAACAATCCCATTCACCATTGCCACAAACAAATTAAGCCACCTAAGAATAAACTTAACTAAGGAGGTAAAAGACCTGTACTCAGAAAACTACAGTATATTGAAAAAATAGATAGAGGAAGACATAAACAAATGGAAGAAGATAGTGTGTTCATGGATTGGCAGAATCAACATCATTAAAATGTTTATACTACCCAAAGCATTTTATAGATTCAATGCAATCTACATTAAAATACCATTGCATATTTCACATACCTAGAATAAACTCTCCAAAAATTCATCTGGAATAGAAAAAGATCCTGAATAGCCACAGCAATCCTGAGCTAGAACTACATAGTTGGAGGAATCACAATGCCAGATATCAAGCTATATTACCAAGCCACGGTTCTCAAAACTGCTTGGTACTGGCACAAGAACAGACATATAGACCAATGGAACAGAACAGAGAAGCCAGAAATCAACCCAAGCCATTTGCTCAATTAATATTTGACAAAGGAGGCAAGAGCATATAATGGAGTCAAGGCAGTCTCTTCAATAAATGCTGCTGGGAAAATTGGTCAGATACATGCAAAAATATGAAATTAGATCACCAACTTACACAGTACACAAAAATAAACTCAAAATGGTTAAAGGACTTAAATGTAAAATGGGAAACCATAAAATCTTAGAAGACTCCATTAGCAGCAAAATATCAGACATATGTCCTAGCAATATCTTTACCGATACAGCTCGTAGGGCAATGGAAACTAAAGAAAAAATAAACAAATGATACTACATCAAAATAAAAAGCTTCTGCACAGCAAAAGAAACCATCAACAAAACCACAAGAAAGCCCACTGCTATGGGAGAACTTATTTGCCAATCCCATCTCAAATAGGGGTCTAATCTCCAAAATTTACAGGGAACTCATACAAGTTAACAAAAGGAAGATAAACAATCCAATTAAAAAATTGGCAAAGGACCTAAGTAGACACTTTTTGAAAGAGGACCTACAGAAAGCCAAGAGACATATGCAAACATACTCAAAGTCACTAATCATCTGAGAAATGCAAATTAAAACAACAATGAGGTACCATCTCAACCTGTCAGAATGGCTGTCATCAACAAATCAACAAACAACAAGTGCTGGAGAGGATGTGGAGGAAAAAAAGGAACCCTCATGCACTGCTGATGGGAATGCAGACTGGTGCAGCCACTGTGGAAAACAGTATGGAGATTCCTCAAAAACTTAAAAGTGGAACTCCCATTTGACCCAATATTCCCACTTCTAGGAATATATCCTAAGAAACCAGAAACACCAATCAGAAAGGATGTATACACCCCTATGTTCATAGCAGCACAAGTTACAATAGCTACGATTTGGAAACAACCTATGTGCCTATCAACAGATTAGTGGCTTAAAAAACTGTGGTATATCTACACAATGGAATACTACACTGAGGTAAAAAAGAAGGAACTTTTACCATTTGCAACAGCATGGATGGACCTGGAAAGCATTATGTAAGCAAAATAAGCCAGTCAGAGAAAGATAAATATCACATGATCTCACTCATATGTGGGATATAATGAACCACATAAACTGATGAACAAAAATAGATCCAGAGTCAAAGAAACACTGAACAGACCTCAGAGAGAAGTCAGGGGAGGGTGGGGAAATAAGAGATCAATAAAAAGATTTGTATCCATGCATATTAGCATAACCAATGAACATAGACACTGAGGTGGTGGGGGCTTTTCATGGGGGGGTGGGATTGGGGGGGTCAATCTGGGGAAAAGGAGATATATGTAATACTTTAAACAATAAAAAAATGTGTGTTAGATTTTGTCTAATGCTTTTTCTGCATATATTGATATGATCATGTGATTTTTACCTTTCAATTTCTTTATGTGATGTATCACTTTTATTCATTTGTGACTATTGTACCAGCCTTGCATCCCTGGAATAAATCTCACTTGATCATGGTGTATGATCTTTTTAATATATTGCTGGATGTGATTTGCTAATATTTTGTTGAGGATTTTAGCATCTATGTCCATGAGGGATATTGGCCTGTAATTCTTCTCTTTGTAGTGTCTTTGTTTGGTTTTGGAATTAGGATAATGCTGGCCTCATAAAAAGAGTTTGAAAGTGTTCTTTCCTCTTGGATTTTCTGAAATATTTTGAGGAGTATAGGTGTTAGTTCTTCTTTGAATATTTGGTAAAACTTCCCTGTGAAGCCATCTGGATCTGGGCTTTTGTTTGGTGGGAATTTTTTTTATTACTGCTTCTATTTCACACATTTTTATTGGCTTATTCAGGTTTTTTTTATTCTTCCTGATTCAGTTTTGGTAGTTTGTATTTTTCTAGTAGTTTGTCTATTTCATCCACATTGTCCAGTTTGTTGGCATATAGTTGTTCATAGTATTTTCTTATAATCCTTTGTATTTCTGTGGTGTCAGTGGTTACTTCTCTACTTTCTTTTCTGATGTTATTTATTTGGGTCCTCTCTCTTTGTTTATTGATGAGTTTGGCTAATGATTTTTTAATTTTGTTTATCCTTTCAAAGAACCAGCTCTTGGTTTCATTGATTTTTTATGTTTTTTCTCTATGTTATTTATTTCTGCTCCAATCTTTATTATTTCCTTCCTTATATGTACTCTGGGCTTTTCTTGTTGTTCTCTTTCTAGTTCTTTAAGTTGTAGGGTTATATAGTTTACTGCTGATTTTTCTTGTTTTTTTGAGGTATGTCTGTAGTGCTATGAACTTCCTTCTCAGAGCTGCTTTTGCTGTGTCCCAGCAATTTGGGGTTGTTGTGTGTTCATTTTCATTTGTTTCCAGAAAGTTTTTGATTTCTTTCTTGATCTCCTTGGTAACCCATTTATTGTTTAATAGCATGCTATTTAGCCTCCATGTGTTTGAATGTTTTGGGGTGTTTTTACTGTAGTTGATTTCTAATTTCATGTCACTGTGATCTGAGAAGATGCTTCATATGATCTCAATATTCTTGAACTTGTAGAGACTTGTTTTGTGTCCTAACATGTGCTTTATCTTTGTGAGTGATCCATGTACACTTGAGAAGCATTTATATTCTGCTGCATTGGAGTAAAATGTTCTACAAATGTCACTTAAATCCATCTGATCCAGTATGTCCTTTAGAGTCTCTGTTTCCTTGGTAAGTTTTTGTCTGGAAAATCTATCCAGTGAAGTCAAAGGGGTGTTAAAGTCCCCTAAGATGACTGTATTGCTGTCTATCTCTACATTGAAGTCCTCAAGAAGTATTGGGTGCATACATGTTTGCTAGGGTTATATTCTCTTGTTGGATCTATTCCTTTAGTATATGTAGTGACCTTTGTTGTCTCTTGTGGTGGCCTTCATTTTAAAGTCTATTTTGTCAGATACGAATATTGCTATACCAGCTTTTTTTTTTTCTTTTCCATTTGCATGGATAATTTTTTTCCATCCCCACACACTCTCATCCTGTGTGTCTTTTATTTTGAGGTGAGTCTTTTGTAGTCAGCATATAGTTGGGTCAAATTTTTTTATCCATTCTGCTACCCTATGCCTTTTGATTGGAGTGCTTAGCCCACTAACTACTAACCCACCTGTGGACCTCAAAGACAATTTTTCCAAGTCCTTGTAGTTGTTTTTGGATTTCTAAGTTCCCTATTTCCCCCAAATCTCCCTTTGGTTGAATTAAGGGAGAGGGTCTACACTATAGAATTTCAAAGGGAGAGAAACCTACCCTGGCCCTTGGGGCACAGCGTACCCGCAGGAGTACAAGAGGCAAGATATCTGTCCAGGGTAAGGTTGTCTCTTGGCATAGCTTAGCCATAGCCTGTTTTAGAGTCCGGTTCATGTGCTCTACTTTCCCTGAACTCTGAGGCCTGTAAGCAGTATGTAGATTCCATTTAATTCCTAAAGCCTTGGCTACCTGTTGTACTATTTCTGTTACAAAGGCTGGGCCATTATCAGACCCTATGGTCAGAGGCATTCCATACTGTGGAGTATCCTTCAGCAATGCCTTAGTGACTTCTCTCGCCTTTTCAGTGTGAGTGGGATATGCCTCGACCCAGCCTGAAAAGGTGCAAATAAAGACTAGCAGGTATTTATTTCCTCTTATAGGCTCTATTTCTGTAAAATCTACTTCTAAGTCCTCAAAAGGAGCTTGCCCACAGCGCTGAACTCCTATTGGTCCCACAGGACCCTGTTTAGCATTGTTCTGAGCACAGAGGAGGCAACACTGAGAGACTGAGGCACACAAGGAGGGTAGACAGGCAATTAGGTAGTATCTGCCTAACAAAGCTTCTAGGGCAGCCTTTCCTAAATGAGTGAGTTCATGCTGCTGGGGGACTACCTTATGGGCTAACTGTTCTGGGACATAGACCCTATGATCTGGTAGTATTCACCAGCTTTCCATTGTTCTCTTGCCCCCTTCCTTCTGGGCCCATTTCTCTTCCTGAGGAGTGTATTTTGGAGGTTCAGGTAATTCGGGGGCCAACATGATTTGTGCCGGTGCTACTTGTTCTTTAGCAGCCAGCTTGGCTGTGGCATCAGCATGCTGGTTTCCTTCTGATACTGAGTCTTTCCCTTTCTGGTGACCTTTGCAATGGATGATGGCTATTTCCTTAGGCTCCCAGACTGCTTCTAGTAACTTTAAAATCTCATTCTGATTTTTTATTCCTTTTCCTCCTGCTGTCAAGAGGCCCCTTTCCTTATATATGGCCCCATGGACATACAGGGTAGCAAAGGCATAGTGCGAGTCAGTGTAGATGTTGGCATGCTTATTCTTACTGAGTTCTAGGGCTCTTACCAGGGCCCAAAGTTCTGCCCTCTGTGCTGACCATCCTTCAGGCAGGGCCTGTGCTTCAATTGTCTCAAAGTTTGATATTACTGCATATCCAGCTCATCTTTTTCCTTCATCTAAGAAGCTGCTGCTGTCTGTGAACAATACCAAGTCCGCGTTTTGTAGGGGTCTATCCCTTAGGTCTGGCCGGCTGGACTAAACCTCCTCTAGGATTTGCAGGCAATCATGCTCAGGGGCCCCCTCAGCAATGGGTAGAAGGGTGGCAGGATTAAGTGTTCTCACTGCTTCTAATCGTACCCACGGATTCTCACATAACAGCCCTTGATACTGAGTCATTTGAGCATGAGTCAGCCAATGCTGCTCCCTTGCTTCCATCATGGTGACAACAGCATGAGGTACTTTTACATTTAAATTTTGTCCTAAGGTAAGCTTATTCGCTTCCTTGACTAATAATGCCATGGCTGAAAGGGCCCTGAGGCACGGGGTTCACCCGGAGGCAACTGAGTCAATCCGCTTGGAGAGATAGGCTACTGGTCTTTGCCAGTGTCCAAACTCCTGGGTTAGAACTCCTAGGGCTACCCCGCTGTTCTCGTGAACAAAAAGATTAAAGTCTCGCATCCCATCTGGTAGCACTAGTGCCAGGGCCTCAGTGAACTTTGCCTTTATGGTGACGAAGGCTTTCTCCTGTTTGGGACCCCAGTTGATGGGTGCCTTCTCTTCTCCTCTTAAAGCTTCATAGAGAGGCTTGGCCAGGTCTGAAAACCCTGGGATCCAAATTCGACAGAATCCTGCTGCTCCCAGCAATTCCCAAATCTGCCTCCGGGTGCTAGAGACTGAGATGGCACATACTGCCCGCTTCCTTTCAGTCCTTAGCCTTCATTTCCCTTGGGTGATCCAGAAGCCTAGATACTTGACTTCTTTCTGACAAATCTGTATTTTTCTTAGACACCCGATAACCTGTTTCAGTTAGTAGTCTCAGAAGGGCTCATGTTCCCTCCCAGCACTGAGCTCGTGTGGAGCTGGCTAGTAGGAGGTCGTCTATATACTGGAGTAGAACACACCCCAAGTCCTGTCCTGGGAACTTAGATCAGTTGCTAGTGCTCCACTAAAGAGAGTAGGGGAGTTCTTGAACACTTGTAGCAGTCTGGTCCAGGTGAACTGCTCCTTGGACCCTGTAGTTGGGTTTTCCCATTGGAAAGCTAAGAGAGACTGACTGGAAGGCACTAATCGAAGACTGAAAAAGGCATCTTTCAGATTTAGGCATGTAAACCATTCTGCCTCTGATGAGTCCCAGAAGAGTGTAGGGGTTCGGCAGTGCTGAATGCAGGGTTATAACAGCCTCATTAACAGCCTGTAGATCCTGCACCAGGCGGTAGTCGTTAGTCCCAGGCTTTTTGACAGACAAGAGAGGCGTGTTCCATGGAGACCTGCATCACTTAACAAGTCCCCACTGAAGCAGCTGGTCTAAGTGGACCTGGATTCCTAGGCGTGCTTCCCTTGGAATTGGATATTGGTGGATTTTAACAGGCTGTGTCCCAGGCTTTAACTCAATTAACACCGGGGCGTGGTCCTTAGCCAGGTCTGGAGGATTCCCTTCTGCCCAGACCAGCGGGAATTCCTTCTCTAATTCAGGTTCTAATGGTGAGGCCTTTGACTGGGGAGTATAAAGTCCCCATTCTTCCTCCCTCCGCACTGCTAAGGACAGGATCATTGGGGAGGTCTCCTCACCTAGGCGAAGTTGTGCTGAGCCACCTGGAGCAAAAGTGATTTCTGTCCCAATTTTGGCTAAAAGGTCTCTACCCATTAGAGGCACTGGACAGCCTGGCAAGTACAGGAATTCATGAATTACTTGATGACTGCCAAGTTGGCATTGGCAAGGGTGGCAGAATGGTTTACAGTCTGGTCCCCAGTAGCTCCAATAATGGTGACCTCCTTTCCTGAGAGAGGCGCTACTTTCTGAGTGACTACTGAATGTTCACCTCCCATATCAACCATAAAGTCCACAGTCTAGCCCCCAATTTTCATTCTGATCATGGGCTTGTGGGGGCCTAGCTGAAGTGAGCCCAGTCTGTTTTAGTCGGAATCAGCCATTGCTAGCCCAATGAGATCTGCTTCAGGTGGCTCTGGTTGATAGCAACTGGGTGGAAAAGAGGGCCCAGTCTTTTTACTATGCTGTTTGGGACATTCATTCTTCCAGTGTCCTGTTTCAGTATAATAGGCACACTGGTCTCGTCTCAGGCTCGCTCTTCCTTTTCCTCCTGGTCTGTATCCTTGCTGATCTGTCTGGGAGCCTGAGCCTCTAAAAGCTGCTGCTATTATATTGGCCCTTCTTTGTATTCTCTTCTTCCTCCTTCCTTGCTGCACCGTCTTGGTTATTGAAAACCTTGTTATCTATCTCTAGCAGTTCAGTAGCATTCTTTCCTGCAAACCCTTCCAGTTTCTGTAACTTTCTCCTGATGTCAGGCTGGGCTTGGTCTACAAAAATGGCATTTACCATGGTTTGATTTTTCTGGGGCCTCAGGTCTAAAGGGGGTATAGATCCAGTATGCCTCACATAGTCTCTCATAGAAAGCTGCTGGACTTTCATCAGGCTTCTGGAAAACCTCAGAGATTTTAGCCATGTTGGTGGGCTTCTTGGCTCCGGCCCTGACCCCCTGGAGGAAGGCCAGCTGATATCTTTCTAGCCCAGTTCTTTCATCTTCTGAGTTCGGGTTCCAATCAGGTTCCTCATCTGGGAAGGCCTTCCTGGCCCATCTGTCTGTATCTAATATTCCTGCCAAGGCCTGGGTCTGGAGCCACTTCCGAGCCTCTTACTACTCTCATGTGCTCCTCAGTGTTAAAGAATGTGAAAAGGAGCTGTTTGCAGTCCACCCAGGTGGGCTTCTGGGTCTGGAAGATCGTTTCTAGGAGGTCTACCATGGCCTGAGGTTTTTCAGAATAAGCTGGGGTGTGATGTTTCCAATTCAAGATGTCACTGGTGGTAAAGAGCTGATAATAATAGACTGGCCCTCCCTCTTGCAAGGTCCCATCTTCGCCAACTACTTTGGCACCCCAAATCTTTCTTAGAGGCATCTGACGTGCTGGTTGTGGCCTGGGCCCTTGATCAGCTGAATGCAAGCACCGCCCAACTGGCTCTAGAGAGCCTGGTTGAGGAGAAATGGGAGGGGGTGGTGTTTCTGGACCTTTCAGACCAGCTGGGGAAGCACTTGGTGCTGCCTGTGGCACATATGGAGATGTTAAAACTAGCAGGACTTCCTCAGGGGATCCTGGAAGAACAAGGGGTTGGGTTACCTTCTGAGAGACCTGTTTCTTTTCTCCTAAAACCTTACAGAACCGGACCCAAGGCAGCAAGGTTTGAACAATTCCTAACCAGATGTCTATGTAAGGGTATCCTGGGTCTGTCGTGACTATATTCCAGACTGCCCTGACCAGTCCTACATCTAAAGAGCCTTCCAGGGGCCAGCCGACCCCAAAGGCTGGCCATTCTAATTCACAGAATTTCCTCAGTGTTTGGGGGTTCATTTTAATATCATAGTCCTCAATAAAACCCTTTTCAAAATTTTCCAACATGCACTTGAGAACAGTGGGTTTATTTTGTCCCAACCCCATGATGATTGGTGGCAAGAGATAGACAAGGGTGCAGGGAAATTTACTACAAACCTGGAGGGTCTCCTTAAAGAAAAGATCCTTAATCAGCACAGGTAGGGGCAGGGCGGGTAAAATCTCTCCACCCTGCGGAGCTGTGAGCCCCACCCCTGAAAGTCCCAGCCAGCCAAAAGAGACAAGAAAAGCTGCAAATACCTTTAAATCTACCCCAGAATTCCAAAATTTCAACCTAACACAGCAAAATCACAGAGCAAACCAAAGCCCCTAGTACACAAACATATGTACGTAGAGCTCAGGAAGTATGTCTCAGTGCTGCAGCTGATGCAATGGTGTGAGCACACTCCACCATGACATGCTTCCTCAGCACACCAGGAAGTAGCAATGCCCACCTGAACGAACTCCTAGAGCCACGTGCACAGTACCCCAGCCTTTCAGCCATTGGTCGCCTGTAGAAACATGTATCCCTCTGATTGGTCCCCTCATGCTATATATACCCCTGTAGTTCCACAATAAAACGGATCTGCATCACTGAACCTGGTCTCCGGAGTCGTGCATGCAGATGCCCTAGCGTGTTGGGGCTCCGTCGTCTTCACCCCCGAGGGACCCCCTGCTTCAAACTTAGACAGAAATTTTTGTCAACTATCCCTTCCTGATAGAGAGCAAACGTCTCTGAGAAAACTAACTCAACAGCGCTGCTTGAGACTTTTGCAGACCATCATGGGTTCAGCCTTCAGTAAATCAAATGTTTTAACCAGATGAGCAAACAGAAAATCAAAGTAGCTTTCGCTTTCACACAGACCAGTTAATCAGCAGATAATTATGCCAAGACAAACATCCATACTCACACTCTCTCAGTAGACTGGCCCAGACTGGAGCTGAGCAGATAATGCCCAACTCCCCAGATGGGCATGGGGACACTCCCAGCACCCACGCCCCAGAACAGAATTCTCGACCAATGTCTCAGTGAGAACCTACCAGAGGAGTTAAGACCTGCGTCCAGCCCCCCTTCTAGGTAGAAAATTGGCTAGTCGCACACACAAACAAACAGAAGAGTGAACCCATAATTCCTTAATTGAATCTGAATTTACTCACCTCCAGAGTCTGGAGTCCTGATTCCTGATTTACCTGAAGAAGTCCTATGACTTCTGGGGAGGTGAACAAGCTCCCCCTTCCACTCACTTGGAGTGGGCCTGATTGACTGGGGCCCCTACCTTACCGATTCTGTCCACAGGTCCAGAGGTGTCTGTCCACTTTCTCCAGATGCCGCCTGGGTCCTGGGCTGAGGTCCAGGAGCACCTTGGAGTTCTCCCCAGTTCAATTCTGCAAAAATCAGCAGTGCGCACCTTCTAGAGCACTGACCCTCATGCCCAGGCCCCAAACCCCATCCACTCACCAGAGGCAAGAGCCAAACATGGTTAGCTTCTTGGTCAGGGAACCAAATGTTGCAGAAGACCAAAGAAATACCAAGCACACTTCCTAGAGAAAGGGAGGGACCCTGCTTATTAACACTAGTGGACTCCGGGAATAATTTACAAATCAGAGTGGGTGACACGCAGAGAGCTTCACTTTTTATAACCTTCTGGGGTCTTTGTCTTGAAGATATGGTTCCACCCCCTTTCGTGGGATTATAGGAATGCCCCCAGTTGTTGGGAGTCCCCAGACCATATCTGATGATCTGTCCTGGGGCCAGCAATAACGACCCTTCCCCCCACAGGGAAGTGCATTGTTCACAGCTTTTATGGCCTGACATGCCTTGCAAGACCAGTTTCCTCCTCAACATCTTCATCATCCTAGCCTCCAAATTTCATTACATTCCCCTAAGCAAAAGACCTAGATAACCCCCATTATCTTGTGTATTGTGCAGCACATAGAGAGTGCTAAATAAATATTTAGTTTTTGACTATTGCTTTGTGCCTTCAATAAAAATCATTTATATTGCTTTAAATGTAACTGTAGGTGACCTTCACCATTTAAATGTAACTGTATGTGACCTTCACCATTCAGAACATTTTTGCAAATGTATAACAGATTAAGTCTCGCTTTTGATCTTTAAAGATAAACAGGAAAATGCACACTTTTTGCAGCAAGAAAGCTTTCCTTAGTGATACTTGAAACACTTCTTTTGTTATGCATGGAACATCAGTATAATTAGCATAAGGATCCCTTAGAGGCCAATTTTAAATGAAACCACATTTAACTGCAGGAATTCTTTTATTCCCCCAAGATGATGCTAACTTTCTAACTCACTATGTGAAATATGTCAAATCTCTGCAAAGTAAACCCATCTAAAATTAAATGGTAGCCCTAACCGGTTTGGCTCAGTGGATAGAGCGTTGTCTTGCAGACTAAAGGGTCCCAGGTTCGATTCCGGTCAAGGGCATGTACCTTGGTTGCAGGCACATCCCCAGTAGAGGGTGTGCAGGAGGAAGCTGATTGACGTTTCTAGCTCTCTATCCCTCTCCCTTCCTCTCTGTAAAAAAATCAATAAAATATATTTAACAAAATAAATAAAACAAAATGGTATAGTTTATCAACCTCTCCATATATAGAAAACAAAGAAAGAGAAAGTTAAGCCCAAGGGGCCAAAGAATCCATAAAATTAAACCAAATACAAGTGTGGCAATCAGTTCTGGATTTGCTGAGTTTTTAAGCAAAATGCTTCATGTTCTCTGGAAATAGTGATTTGCTAAAAGAAATCAAGTAAATAGTAATTTTTCATTTCTAGTATTTCTTTGGTTGCCTAAGTAATTTATTTTAGTCCTAAAGCCCTCTGTTTTCTAAATCATTGTGTGAAGAAGAAAGAATAAGTGGGCACAGAACCTCCATATAGCAGGTAATCAATACATACTGCTATGAACAGAATCAGTCTCCCTCCCCTCCCCCACCAAATTCATATGTTGAAGCTCTAATATCCATGTGATGGTACTTGAAGATGGGGCCTTTGGGAGGTTATGAGAATGGGGCCCCTATGATAGGATTAGTGCCCTTATTAGAAGAGGCACCATGGAGTTTGCTCTCACATAGCATGAAACTAGTCTACTTTAAGCCAGGAAGAGAGCTATCACCAGAACATGACCATGATCTTGGTCACCTAGCCTCCAAAACTGTGAGAAATAAATCTCAGTTGTTGAAGCTACACAGTCTATGGTATTTTGTTATGACTGACTAAGACACACATGTATTGAATGAAGCAATGAATGGCCATTGATCTGATAATTGTCTAGACTCCAAATGTATGACAAATTATCTTGGAATCATAAAGAATGAGTAGGACATAGGCAATAATTCTTATCTGGAGTCCACTTAGCAACCTCACTTCAGTATCACACTTCCCATGCTGCTAGGCCATGGCACCCAACATGTGCTATATGTGCCACATGTGTCCAGGGCTCCAGACAGCTGATCCCTTCTTGAAAACACTGTTTCTGTGTTTTTCTAAGCTAGTCAATATATGGAGAAGGCAGCCTCTTGTCAACATCTTAGAGTTTGGCCCTAATTAGCAATAGTTCTCAACAAGTACAAGGCAGTGACTGAACTTTTTTTAGAGACTTCTACATTGCATTCTATAAATATAGAGAATTATATATATACTAGAGGCCCGGTGCGTGGATTTGTGCACTGGTGGGGTCCCACAGCCTGGCCTGTGCCCACTCACAATCCAGGACCCCTCAGGAGATGTCGAACTGCTGGCAGTTTGACATCCCCTGAGGAATGTAGTAGTGTGCGAAGCAGCAGGCAGCCAGGGAGGAGCCCAAGCCTGGGCCGGGGAGCCGCACCCTGCTGCTCCAGCTCATCCTGGCCCCGCGGAGCCTGCTGCCGCTCAGTAGTGCTGCCTTGGAGGCGGGAGAGGCTCACGCCTCCACAGCAGTACTCATTAGCCGGGAGACCGGTGTCTGGTGCCCATTGGTCAGCTGAGCAGCAGTGCTCCTGCAATTGGGGAGCACTGAGCACCAGGGGGAAGATCCTGTGTTGAGCGTCTGCCCCCTGGTGGTCAGTGCATGTCATAGCGACCAGTCGATCAGTTGCTTAGGGTTTTATATATATACACTAGAGGCCCGGTGCACAAAAATTTGTGCACTCGGGGGGGGGGGGGGGCGGGAGGGGGTTGTCCCTCAACCCGGCCTGTGCCCTCTCACAGTCTGGGACCCCTCGGGGGATGACCACCTGCTGGCTTAGGCCGGCTCCCCTAGGGATTAGGCCTAAGCTGGCAATCAGACATCCCTCTGGCAGCCTGGGAGCCCTCGGGGGATGTCCACGTGCCAGCGGGGAGCAGGCCTGAGCTGCAGTTGGACATCCTTAGCGCTGCTGAGAAGGCGGGAGAGGCTCCCGCCACCACTGCTGTGCTGGCAGCTGGCAGCCTGGCTTGTGGCTGAGCAGAGCTCCCCCTGTGGGAGCGCACTGACCACCAGGGGGCAGCTCCTGCATTGAGTGTCTGCTCCCTGGTGGTCAGTGTGTGTCATAGTGACCAGTCATTCCCAGTCGTTCTGCTGTTAGAGTCAGTTTGCATATTACCCTTTTGTTATATAGGATTAGAAGTCAGAATAACAGATATCTTTGAGTATATTTTTAAAAAAAGAACTGCTCATGTATAGATAATTTAGATTTGAAAGCATAGTTAGGCTAGTTTAACAAAATAGAAATACATTGTTAAACATATTTAGGAATATAAATGATTGTGTTTTTTTATTGTCCTTGATATCTAAAATGAAAGTTTATAATAAGCATGATATAGTAAGTTTTAACTTTTATTCTAATTTCTGTTATTTTCCTTCTTACAAAAATTCAAAGTGAACACACACATAAATATTCAATAAATAATTAGATTCATATCACTTAATACTTCTCATACTCACCACTTAATTTGGGGCAATGCTCTTTTATGGGCACTCAAGCTGGAGGAAAAGAGAAAATGGGAAGATCACCATCCATCTCCAGTCTTGCATTGAAGTCTGTTGTAAGACTGTGTCCTTGAGTTTTCATTCCCTAATGACACCATTTATATTTCATGGAGAAAACATTGATAAATTATTCCTCAGGATCCAGGGTTATTAATATTACCCTCCCTGTCCTCAGCCGGGTCTAAATCCATGAGCAGCCCCCATGGGAATTTTCTTCGTGAGTCCAGAATTTCAGATGTATAAGAACTTGTCTTTATTACCATCTACTTCAAATGTCACCTTCCTTATGTGAAGGTCATTTCCTTGTCTACATGGACATTCAGAATAATTTCCTTCCTCCAATTACATTTTGTTCCTTGAAAGTATTTTATAATTGGAGTACATGTTGCTCTCTCTTTCTGAGGCTTTTTTTATTTCAGGAAAATATATGAGGCCTCTCTAGTTTAAGCATCTGGATCTTGTGTCCTGCAACTTGTTCTTGTATATTGTCAGTGTGGAGATAATAAAGTAGCATTATGTTCTAAGTGGAGAATCTAGGGATAAAAGCCAGGCTAGTTATAGTTTTCCTCATCCTGCTATGGATCCAATTTCTAAAATGTTTTAATGTCTGAAAAAAGATTTGGAAATTTAGAAATCTAGCTGATACAGTAACTATAGTAAAAAGTAGACCATTAAAATTTTACTTATGTGATTTAAACATTTCTATAAAATTAACCAAGTCACTATGTTTTTGACTTGACTCGTTGTCATTATAAATGTTTATTTGCCCTGTTAGCTGATATAACAGGGCCCATAAATGTCTTGTGGGTCTTATGATACCCAAGAGGCTTTCCATTTTAATTTTTAGTTTACTATTTGTACTTCTAGTTACTTTTCCTCAAAGTCCACATCTCTTTTTATTTATGTTATCACACTTTGATTTTAAATTTTGGCATGAAAATTCAATTAACACATTGTTAATGAAGAAGAAAAATAAAACAGGAAAAATGCAGGTTTTAAAAGGTTAGTTTAGATTATGGACTTTATAAAAGTATTTACTCTGGTTGGGGTAATTCTTTAGTGTTACCTATTTATTAAGTTTCAAGGGTCCATAACCTTTTTATTGTCATTTGGCACATTTAATTTTTAAAAAAATATCTTTTTATTTCAGAGAGGAAGGGAGAGGGAGAGAGATAGAAACATCAATGATGAAAGAGAATAATTGATTGGCTGCCTCCTGCACACCCCTCACTGGGGGGATTGAGCCTGCAACCCAGGCATGTGCCCTGACTGGGAATCAAACTGTGACCTCCAGATTCATAGGTCAATGCTCAACCACTGAGCGACACCAGCCAGGCAACACATTTAATTTTTTTTAAATATATTTTATTGATTTTTACAGAGAAGAAGGGAGAGGGATAGAGAGTTAGAAATATCGATGAGAGAGAAACATCGATCAGCTGCCTCCTGCACACTCCCTACTGAGGATTTGCCCGCAACCAAGGTACATGCCCTTGACTGGAATCGAACCTGGGACTCTTGAGTCCACAGGCCGACGCTCTATCCACTGAGCTAAACCGGTTAGGGCGCATTTAATTTTTTAAAAGCAAATGTGTCCAGAAAATAATTTTTTAGATGTAGACAATATTGTTCTAAAATGTCATGGAAAAGCAAAAGACCAAAAATAGTTTAAATAATTTTGAAAACAAGACATGTGTAACTCACTTAATATTAAGGCCTAATATATTTCTGCAGGGACCACACAAAAGAAGGACAGACACACATACCAATGGAACAGAACGCACAGAAAGTCACCCAACTAGTTTTTGACAAAGGGACAAAATCAACTCAATGGAGCAATTAAACATCTGTAGATGAAAAAATGAGCCCCAACCTTATAGAAAAATTAATTCGAAAGAATCATGAATTTAAATGTAAAATGTAAAGCTATACAACTCTTAGGGGAAAAAATTAAAACACGGGGACAAAACTTTGCTACCTAGACCCCAGAAAAAAGTTCTT
Source organism: Myotis yumanensis (assembly GCF_028538775.1). NCBI lineage: Eukaryota > Metazoa > Chordata > Mammalia > Chiroptera > Vespertilionidae > Myotis > Myotis yumanensis. The sequence continues at coordinate 104,308,102 of NW_027223753.1, read as the reverse complement.
AGACTTTATTTCAAATACATGATTCATAAAAGCAAAACTCAACAGGTTAGACTTCATCAATAAAAAAACTACAAAGTGGGAAGAACTATATATCCATCAAAGGACTATTATCTGGAATATTTAAAGAATTCTCAAAACTTAACAATTAAACTCTAAAAACCCAATTAGAAAATGAAGTAAAAAGTGAAGAGACATTTCACCCAAGAGGGTATAAAGAGAGCAAATAAGCACATTAAAAATGTTCAACATCATTAGTTATTAGGAAAATGCAAATTAAAGCCACGATAAACTATTACCATGCACCTATCAGAATGACTGAAATAAAAAGAAAATACTGACAACACTGAATGCTGGCGAGGATGTAGAGAAACTGGACAGCATATATTGCTGGTGGGAATGTAAAATGGTTAGCAGACAGCCATTCTGGAAAACATTTTGGTAATTTCTTTTAAAAATATACAAATACCTAGGTCAGGGTTGGGTACAGGCTAGAAGGAGTCAATGGAGGTAAAAGGGGGACATCTGTAAGACTTTCAACAGTAAAAATAAATTAAATATATGTATATATATAAAATATATATGTACACACACACACACACACACACACACACACAACTATCATATGCCTTGGTGATTTCAGTCCTGGAAATTTATCTCGGAGAAATGAAAACTTAAGTTTACAAACACAACAGTCTTATTCGTAATAGCCCAAACTGGAAACAACCCAGATGTCCTTCAATAGGTGGATGGTTAGACAAACTATCAAACATCCATACTATGGAATACCTCTCAGCAATAAAAGGGAACGAATTATTGATATATTTAGCCTCCTGGATGAGTATCCAGAGAATCATACTGGGTGAAAAATCCAATTCTAAAAGGCTATATACTTCTTGATGTCATTTATATAACATTCTTGAAATGGCAACATTATAGAAATATAAAATTGATTACTGGTTGCAAGATATGGAAGAGAGAGTTTGTAAGAGGGACTGTGTAGGAAGAAAGTAGATATGGTTATAAAAGGATGACATGGGGGATCTTTGTGGCAATGGGAATGTAGATCTTGACTATCTCAGTGTCAAAATCGTGGTTGTCATATTGCACTAGAATTTGCAAGATGTCATCATTGGAGGGAAAGGGCAAACAAAAAGTCCGTTATTTCTTACAACTGCCTGTGAATCTATCATTACATAATTATAAATAAAAAGTTTAATTTTAAAAAAATTAACTGTGTTTGAAAAGTAATTTTGTTTGTTAGCAAATTATAAAGATAAATTCAATTAAATGAGAATTATGATGTTTATTCTCTCTCTCTCTCTCTCTCTCTCTCTCTCTCTCTCTCTCTCTCTCTCTCTTGGTTTTCTCTGAAAGGTCTGCGAGGAGCCATAGCATTTGCCTTAGCTATTCGGGACACGGGATCTCAGCCCAAACAAATGATGTTCACCACCACACTGCTGCTTGTGTTCTTCACAGTCTGGGTGTTCGGAGGAGGAACGACCCCCATGCTGACTTGGCTTCAGATCAGGTTAGGGGCACTATTTAAGGGAGGACACCTGAGAAGGCATGGCTGGGCAGTTCCAGTCTGTAGTTGCTGACTTGCTCAAAAGTACCATGGCAGGTCTGTGTGCTAATTGCCCAGGGAAAAGTGCACAGTCAGTCACAAGGTGACACAATATGATCTATCATCAACTGACCTGAATTTTCCAAGAGTCCTAGAAACCTCAGGGTGATGTCTGTTTATAGTATGTCCCTAGAAATGATTAATTTATCTATGAATTCCTCCATTCAACACTCTTGAGTACATTGTGGTTGGAGTTTACAAAAATGAGTAAGACACAGGTCTTGTCCTCAAGATGCTTACAATCCATAAGGATTTATACAGAAAAATCTCTAATACCAAGGAGAAAGTGAGTTAATTTTATTTTTAATTTCTCACAGCATTTAAGATAGAACCAGGGACACAGAACATGCTTAAATATACTTGGTTAGTGAGCCATGTGTTTAGCCAGAGGGAGTCTACAGACACAGTCAGACAATGTTTAACTTGTGTCAGTGCCTCAGTAAGGAGCCCTCCAATTAGCAATCATCCAATCAATTGGATGATTACTGCTAACCTGAAGCATGCATGTAGCAGCTGAGGTAGTTGGACAAAAATTGATAGCTTGTGCCAATTGCAAAAATGAGTAAATCTATTTTTAATGCTATCTCTATTTAAGTGTTTCTTTGATCTGGATCCTCATTATCATATTCCAGAATGTAATGGTACTTCAGGTAAATCACATTTTCTTTCTCAAAGTCATATATCTTTATGGGTCACACAATCCCTCCCTGGACCCTCCATTCTCTGTAAGGAAAATTCACACCCATATCTGACTGCCTGAAAAAGGACTTCCAATAAGATTCTTATAGACAAGGACTTTTATTCCAGCACCAATATAGTGCCTGGCACTTCATACGATTGAATAAATAATTGCTACATGAAAAATTAAATGAATATAACCACAAATATAATATTCTTTTGTTAAGCATTTACTGATCATTTTCTACCCATTTGACAAAGAGAAAGCAGAAGCAGGAAGTTTATTTAGTATAAGTCGTTTAGTATAAGAAAGCTTATGCCTAAACTGCCTAAGCTGGGCCAAGTGGCTATGCATTAAAACAAATTCAAGGGGAAAAAGGACCTCTTGATGTATTGTGAATACTGGCTAAGCTTATAAAAGGGCTTTGACAAAAGGTAAGTGGAGAGGTTATGAAATGTTTGTTGAATTATTTTCTAGCATAAAAGTGTGACCTGCAATTTCTTTCCCTGTGGCAGCTACCCGTAGGCTCCTATGATAAGCACACACATTGCACTAAACTCTACAGCACCAGGTCCCTGGAAACTGTTAGTAAGAAAGAGGTGTGTCCAGATTTCTGGAAAATAAAATTCAGCAGGTAGATTCATGCATGGGAAAATTAGGGCTTGGAAAACAAAAATTAGAGGATACTAAGCCCACAAGATAAAAGTATCAAATGTACTATCAGGTAAATTAGAGTACTCAGAAAATGAAATGATGTCAATATTTCTTAAATTAATGCAAATGTAACTTATTTTCTACGATTGTCTTTCATTATCCTGAAGAGATTGTCCCCAAATCAGTTAATTAAAGTATTTACCCAACTCTCCTCGAGGGATTTCCAAAGGCATCCCCTGACTCCACACAGTGCCATAACTTCTGCAGTCTCTTATGTCCAGGTGGGCAGGGAGAGTGAGTTGTAACAATTGGCTCTAGGCAGGTTAGGTCAATTATCTAGGTTAAAGGACAGAGCCTAATAAGGAAAGATGGCGATGTCGACCACAACCTTCACAGGTGAGGGGCTGGAGTCAACTTAGCCAGTGCTACATGGCCTCCTGGGGCACAGCATGAGATTGCCTAGTCAAGGAGATGCCCCAGTAGGAACTGGCTTCAAATGGCCTAACTGATTCAATGCCAGGCTTGGCCACCAGCCAGAAAGGGAGAGAAATAAAGGCAGGGATTAATGTATTTAGGGAAAGGAGCTGGCAGGGCTCCAATCTGATAAGCAAGGTGTTAATCTCAATTGGGAACTGGAGTGTTCATCTGAAATCAGGGAAGAAACTCAGTCAGAGAGAACAGGGCCCAGTCATGAGGAAATCAGAGGAAGAAAAATAAAGATTATACATACCTCAGTACCCAGGAAGTCAATGCAAGCAGACAGGGTACAGGCAACAAGGCAAAATTAAAACCAATGGCTCTCAAGGTTGACTGAGCATCAGAACCAGCTGGAGGTTTCAGTAACCCCAGACCACCGGGCCGCACCTCTAACAGTCTGGTCAGGGCCTGAGAATGTGCATTTCTTCCACATGTCGGGCAATGGTGCTGCTGCTGGTTCCAGGATCACACTTTGAGAACTTCCTAACCCCAAGTGGAGATGGGGCTAATATGAAATGCCACCAGATCTGAATGGGGTTGCCCAGGGCCAGGCACACCAAGCTTTCAGCTTAAACTCCTAAGCACTGATATTGGAGGAAGACAGGGGCTAACTTGAGGAGTAAGAGTCACTATGCATTGATTAATGGAGGGAAATAGAGCATCTATCTATATAAAAGCCTAAGCAACTGAACGACCAGTTGACCGGTCACTATGACGAGCACTGACCACCAGGGGACAGATGCTCAATGCACAGGATCGGGCTCCCTTCTGTCTGGATTGGGCCTGTGAGGATCGAGCCGAAACTGGCTATCCAACATCACCTGAGGGGTCCCAGATTGGGAGAGGGCGCAGGCCGGGCCGAGGGACCCCACCCATGCACCAGGCCTCTAGTAATACAATAAACATAAAAGAACAGGACATAAATTAAAGTGTGTACAAATTAATATTCAAGTGTAACATAAATTTGGCTCAACCATGTTATGCTGACACCAGCATGTGCTCTGCTTCACTGTTGCAGTTCAGAGAGAACATCAAAAAAAACCCTCCATGCCACTAAAAATTCTATTTATTTGTTTATTTTTAATTTATTGGGGTGACACGAATTAATAAAACAGTTTCAAGTGTTAAACTCAATAGCACATCATCTGCACACTGCATCATGTGCTCATACCCAGAGTCAAGTCTGTTTCTGCCACAACTTGTCCCGTTTTGCCCTCTTCTGCCTCCCCAATCCCTCTCCCTCTGGCAATCACCATATTGTTATATATATAGTATAATATAATATATATATATATATAAATTTTATTAATCCCTTCATCTTTTTTTACCCAATCCAACACCCTCCCATATGACAGTTGTCAGTCTGTTCTATGTATCTATGATTCTGTTTCTATTTCATTTGTTAAATTATTTTATCAGATTCCACCTATAAGTGAGATGAAAGTTAACTGTCTTTTAGATTATATTTAGCAAAATCTCCCTTTGTTTACATAAAAATATTTCATTAACCAACTTTCATATCAAACTGTTTGCATAAAATAGCAGAATGTTAGTAATTGAGGCTTTAATACAATAACAATGTGGAAATCCAGGGGCAGGAATGTGAATGGAATATTGAATGAGCCCAAGTATCCTCGTTCACTGTGTGATTTATATACTTTGCATCGCCTTTCCTTCTTGATTGTTTTAATTTTACTTTTTTTTCCTCTTAAATTATTAGACGTAAATTTGAGTTGTTTACCAAAAACTTGAGTTGACTTTTTTATTCCTATAAAATTTGCCATTTAGTCACAAACTACTATAGTAGGATGCAGATATAGTGTTTTATATAAGGAAAAAGTTATACTACTAGTATGAATTGAACTTTGATGGAAATGATTGTAAAACAATAATGATCCTGTGCTCAGAGAAATTTGGAACGATCTTTACATATGAAATAACTTCTCCATTGAATTAAGTCTTATCTTAGGCACGTTCAAACTTCTTGTCCTAAAGCTGTTTTATTTTAGTTTTAGAATAATATAATATTTTAATGCAGCAACTCAAATAAATCACAGATCTTTGCCTTTCAAAATTCTAGAGAAAATGAGAAGACTCCTGCAGTATTATCATGGAGGTATTCATATAAAATTAAAAAAAATGTTTCTTGATCAGGACCCAGCTGTCCTTCCTTCTGTGGAATACATTAGTGCTGGTGGTGAAACAAACCAACTTCCAGTCTCCAAGGAGGAGCTCTGCTCTTAGCCAGGAAACAAAACTTCACCTATAGAGGCCAGTAAACAGGATAATCGCCACATGATTGCACATGCTTACAGATAATCTCCAAGACCAACAGGGCAGCTCTCTCTAGCAATGTAATGAATGTGGGTGATAACCCAATCCTTTCTTTAGGGTAGAGCACCACATGGAGCTAACAAAATGCACAAGAATAAAGGCTGTACTACAGTACAAACCACTCCAGGGCTCCCCATATAGGAATGCTGGACCCATATCTTCAAAATACTGAACCACAGTACAGAAAGCCTTGCACACCAGCTGCAGAACCTGTATTTTAAATGGCATTAGAATGTGCTTTCAGGAAGATGGCTTCTACAGCTTCCATATTTGAGCTCCTAACATCTGAAACAGTAACAACCAGCTTTCACTGAATACTTATTCTGTGCCAAATAGCCTATCTAATAATAGACAAACATGGTAATTAACCGTACCTCCAACACGCTTCCCATTGGCTAATCAGGGCGATATGCAAATTAACTGCCAACCAAGATGGCGGCCGGCAGCCAGGCAGCTGAAGCGAAAGGAGGCTTGCTTGCTCCAGTGAAGGAGGAAGCCAAGGTTCCCCGCCTGCCGCTGCTGGGCTCTGAGCTTGCACTCTAAGAAACAATGTTGCAATTATAGAAGCTAAACAAACCCCATGCTTTCAGCCAGCCGCTGAGCTGGAGTTGCAACAGTGTTTCAATTATAGAAGCCAAACAAACCCTAGATTCCTGCTTTCAGCAGCCGAGGCCTCAGAGCTGGAGCCAGCCTCAGAGCTAAAGCTGGCTCTCAGTTCCAGTGACAGCCATAGAAGGTAAATAAATCCCAGAATAAAAAAAAAGAAAAGAAAAAAAGGAGAGGTTGGGAGCTTCAGTCACCTGCCAGCCTGAAAACGGCCCTCAGCCCCTCACCCAGACTGGCCAGGCACCCCAGTGGGGACCCCCAACCTGAAGGGGGTGTGAGCAGCTGCAAACAGCCATCATCCCCTCATCAAGGCTGGCCAGGCACCCAAGCGGGACCCCCACCCTGATCCGGGACACCCTTCAGGGCAAACCAGCTGGCCCCCATCCGTGCACCAGGCCTCTATCCTATATAGTAAAAGGGTAATATGCCTCCCAGCACTGGGATCAGTGAAGCCACGAGACCTCACTGCCCCTGTGTCAAGCGGAGCCGCGAGGCCTCCCAGCACTGGTATCAGCGGAGCAGCGAGGCCTCCTAGCACCAGGATCAGCTGAGCCGCGAGGCCTCCCAGCACTGGGATCAGCGGAGCCGTGAGGCCTCCTGGCCCCTGGAGTAGCGTGACAGGGGGCAGCGCCCAAACCTCCTGATCGGCCCTGCTCTGTGCATGATAGGGGGGGAGCTCCCCAACCCCCTGATCGGCCCTGCTCTGTGTGTGACAGGGGGTGGTGCCCCAACTCCCCTATCGGCCCTACTCTGTGCGTGACAGGGGGGAGCTCCCCAACCCCCTGATCGGCCCTGCTCTGTGCTTGACAGGGAGTGATGCCGCAACCTCCCCATCAACCCTGCCTTGAGTGTGACAGGGGGTGGCGCCCCAACTTCCCAATCGGCCCTGCTCTAAGCCTGACCAGGGGCTGCACCTAGGGATTGGGCCTGCCCTCTGCCACCCGGGAGCAGGCCTAAGCCAGCAGGTCGTTATCTCCCGAGGGGTCCCAGACTGTGAGAGGGCACAAGTGGGGGTCGGGGACACGCCCCCCCCCCCCCCCCCCCCGCCAGTGCACAAATATTTGTGCACCGGGCCTCTAGTTAGATAATAAATGGCAAGGCACATAACTTTCCTATGACTCAGCCTCTAACATATAAAATGGGAATGATAATAGTAGCTACCTCTTATGGTGGGTGAGGTCTGGCAAAGTGGCCTAGTATCATACCACTGTTAGGCTGCAGAGCCAAACAACCTGAGTAACCTGAGCCCAGGGCATGCATGCCTAACTCTTCTTCTACCATAGAGAAATGAGCTTATTCCTAATGCCTGCAATTCACCTTGATTAACAAATCCTCTGGGGAAAAAGAGATGTGCTTTTATACCCAAGACAAGCCTATTAGAAAGAAACACAGGAAATCTTCATCCGTCCTGAGTGATGGGGTTGACTTGCTCATGCAGCACACAAGTTTTTTGGTGCAACTTTCTTCTTTGATCCAGAACAGTTAAAGGTAAAGAAGACCAGTTATGGTCCAAAGTAGCCAGGCAGGAAAGTTTGTTTTCAATAGGAATTTGGAATTATGGGAATTTGTCACCCTCTTACCTGCCTCCCAATCCTATTCAGGATCTTAAGTCAGATGGATGTCAGCTTCTTTCACAAATCAAACAAACCACATACACTGGCCCATGTCCTTTGCAGAGTGCATAATTCAGTTAGTGCATTTTCTCCACTATCAGTATTTCAAGTGAATATTTCAATTTAATTTTTGGTTTATGGCCCATTCCTATTATATGCCATCCTACAATGAGCAGGAGCTGCACAGCACCTGGGCCAGGCTTGGGCTCATCCCTGGTCGCCTGCAATTTCACGCACTACTTCCTCCCTCAGGGGATATTGGACTGCCGCTGGCCTGCAGAATCGAGCCAAAACTGGCAGTCTGACATCCCCAGAGGGGTCCTGGATTGCAAGAAGGCACAGGCCAGGCTGAGGGACCCCACTCGTGCACAAATCTGTGCACCAGGCCTCTAGTATAATAAAATGGAGGAATACATATAATTAAGTTCCCTCAATATCTAACTAAATTCTATTTGGTTTCCAGTCTTGTATCTAGTCTCATGCATGTTGAATGATTTGCTTCAGTGGTCTATTAGCATAGCAAATCAGCATATACACTTGGAGGTAGATGGTGTGGATCCCAACTCTCCTCCCTCTCTTACTAGCTGTGGGACTTTGAGTAATAAATTCAATATCTCTATGCCTCAATTTTTTTATTTGTAAAGTTGGAATAATAATAACTACCTGTTTACATTGTCATAAGCAGTAAATGCTCAACAAATGTTGCTATAACAGAATGACTATGAGCCTTTTCTAATCCAAAGGTGTACACACACACACACACACACACACACACACACAAAAAGTGTTATCAATTAATTGTATTTGTGAAAACATGACTTTCATGAAAAATAAAAAGAAATACTGGTCCTTGAGGAACTTAGTTCATTTTATGTAATAACTAGATTTATCAATTTTGTAGCCAGCTCCTATTTCTGAATTCAAAATTATAAACTTCTTAAAGAAAAATGCTCACAAAAACATTTTATTTATCCAACAACTCAGAGAGAATCTTTATAGAACATGCTTCTATTTCTTTCTTAGTATAACCTCTGCTTAGGATATTTTCTGATATTTAATTATCACCATTTCATTCATATATATATATATATATATATATATATATATATATAATTTTGTATTGATTTTGTACCAATTTGTATATTTTGTACCAATTCATATAAGTTGACAGACCTGAGAAATACCCTCAGTCATTAAACATAGAAAACCAATGTATTCATTTGAATATAGACTCATATTTTATGTTTTCCACCCTTAACCCACATTTAAAATTATGTTCCATTTTCCATAGGTTCTTCTAAAAATGGTTCATAACTGAAAATATTTATTGCTGAAATCAATTTAGTTTAATATACTCTATTAGAGGTATTGTATGACTCTAGAAACCTATTGTAGACCTAAAAGTATCCTAGATTTATAATTAGTATTATGAATTAGAAGCTTGTAAATTTGCTTCCAATGCCATCTGGACTCTTTAATATGCTTTATATGTGTGTACAGAATCTGTTCAGTTCCAGAGATAATAGTCCTTATCTTGAAAACTGCCATGTTATTTTTTATTTCTCCAACATGCTCTTGTGAACATCAATACACTTCACTTATTTATTAAGTTTATCAAACAATGAACATTCTGTCCTATTGAAAAGAATTTATTAGCCTGTTATTATAAAGTATTATGCAATACAGGTGCCAGAAAAGCACACCTTTGGGCCCCACTCCAGATATTCTGATTCAGAAACTCTGGAGGCAAAGCCCATAGGTATGTTATGGTAAGCATTCCAGGGGTCCTTGTAAATGCTCCAGTTTAAGAACCAGTGCCTTAGTCTGATAATGGAAAGAACCAATGCTAAAGATATTGAGCTTATCTCCTCTAAGATTCTACACAAAATCCCCACCTATTGCATAAGGAAACTCCTCTACCAAACCTGGGAGACATAGCAGCTCTACCTAATTCATAGAAACAAACACAAGCATGGTTCCTCATATTGCTCTTAAACTGTTCAACATAGTGTTCCTTTCTATCTAAAAATAAAATCCAAGCTGGTTGATTCGCACATTTCTGTCTGAATTAATCCTGGCCACTCTTCCATTCCACAATATCTCATCTGTCAAGTTGTAGATGATATGACTTTAGCCAAAACAATATAAGATGAGACTCCTGAATTTCTCAAGGTTTTAAGCACCAACTATGTAGTGACCCCAGCAACACTATGAAACAGGCCAGGATGAGTGCATATTGGGCAGGTAATGTACAAAACTTCTGAGCAAGATCTCCTAGGGGCTTTAAAGCCTTTCTGTGAAAACCCTAAGTGGGAACCACATGTCTCCTTTCAGCCAAATCTTGTTCTTTTTTTTTTCTTTATTGAAACCATTTATTTTATTTTTCAATCACAGTTTACATACACTATATTGGATTATATTATACTAGAGGCTAGGTGCACAGATTCATGCACTGGTGGGGTCCCTCAGCCTGGCCTGCACTCTCTTGCAATCCAGGACCTCTCAGGGGATGTCGGACTGCTGGTTTCAGCCTGATCCCCACAGGCCAGGCTGAGGGACCCCATTGGCGCATGAATCCGTGCACTGGTATGCATATAAGATCTTTGGTTAATCTCTTCCCACCCTCCCCTCTTCCATCTGAGATTCATCAGTCTGTTCCATGTTTCCATGTCTGTACGTTGAGCATCTGCCCCTTGGTAGTCATTGCGTGTCATAGCTACCGGTCGAATGGTCAAATGGTCAGACAGTCGCTTAGGCTTTTATATATATAGACTAGAGGCCCGGTGCACAAAAATTTGTGCACTTGGGGGGGGGGGGAGGGGGTCCCTCAGCCCGGCCTGTGCCCTCTCACAGCCTGGGACCCCTCAGGAAATAACGACATGCTGGCTTAGGCCTGCTCCCGGGTGGCAGAGGGCAGGCCCAATCCCTAGGTGCAGCCCCTGGTCGGGCTCAGAGCAGGGCCGATTGGGGAGTTGGGGCGCCGCCCCCTGTCATGCACAGAGCAGGGCGGATGGGGAGGTTGCGATGCCACCCCTAGTCACGCTCAGGGTAGGGCCGATTGGGGGGTTGGGGCACCGCCCCGTCACACTCAAGGCAGGGTCGATGGGGAGGTTGCGGCGCCATCCCCTGTCACACACAGAGCAGGGCCGATCAGGGGGTTGGGGAGCTCCCCCCTGTCACTCACAGAGCAGGGCCCATCAGGGGTTTGGGGAGCTCCCCCCTGTCACGCAGAGCAGGGCCCATCAGGGGGTTGAGGAGCTCCCCCCTGTCATGCACAGAGCAGGGCCGATCAGGGGGTTGAGGAGCTCCCCCCTGTCACGCACAGAGTAGGGCCAATAGGGGAGTTGGGGCACCGCCCCCTGTCACACACAGAGCAGGGTCTGTGGGGGGGGGGGGGAGTTGGGGCGCCACACCGTGTCACACACAGAGCAGGGCCGATCAGGGGGTTGGGGCGCCGCCACTGTCACACTCAGGGCAGGGCCGATGGGGAGGTATGGCTCTACCCCGTCTCACATAGAGCAGGGCCTGTGAGGGGGGGTTGGGGCGCCGCCACTGTCACACACAGAGCCGCAGGGCAATCAGGGGGTTTGGGCACTGCCCCCTGTCACGCTGATCCCGGTGCCGGGAGGCCTCGCAGCTCTGCTGATCCCGCCCGGCCGGGTCACAGATCCGGGTCCCAGACCGCAGACAGCCTTGCCTGCTGCCGCCTGCCTTCAGTATGCAAATTAGCCGCCATCTTGTTGCTTCAGGGTGGGGTCCCCACTGGGGTGCCTGGCCAGTCTGGGTGAGGGGCTGAGGGCTGTTTTCAGGCTGGCGGGCGACTGAAGCTCCAAACCTCTCCTTTTTTTCTTTTTTTTTTATTCTGGCATTTATTTACCTTCTATGCCTGTCAGTGGAGCTGAGAGCCGGCTTTCTCTCTGAGGCTCCGCTGAAAGCAGGTTTCTGGCCTTTGTTTTCTGTATTCGAAACAATGTTGCCACTCCAGCTCTGAGATCCCGGCTGACTGACAGGAGGTTTCTGGGCTTTTGTTTATCTTCTATAAATGTTACTATGTTTCCAACTGAAGCTCAGAGGCCGGCGGGGAACGTTGGAGTTCTCTGTCACTGAAGGAAGCAAGCCTCCCTGTTCGCATCAGCTGCCTGGCTGCCGGCCGCCATCTTGGCTGACAGTTACTTTGTATATCTCCCTGATTAGCCAATGGGAAGGGTAGCGGTCGTACGCCAATTACCATGTTTCTCTTTTATTAGTGTAGATTAGTTTCAGGTCTATACCCTAGTGCAAGCATGTCAAACTTGCAACCTGCAGCTGCATGCAGCCCACAATGAATATTTTTGTGGCCCAGCCAATATAATGGTATGTAAGAAACGTTTTAATAAAAATTTTGTAACTTAATTTTTACAATATCCTGTTATACATAATCTACACTAATAAAAGAGAAAAATGATAATTAGCGTACGACCGCTACCCTTCCCATTGGCTAATCAGCATATCCTTATGCAAATTAACTGTCAGCCAAGATGGCGGCCGGCAGCCAGGCAGCTGGAAGCGAATATGAGGCTTGCTTGCTCCCGAGACTACAGACTCCAACGTTCCCCGCCTGACTTGCCGGCCTCTGAGCTGGCAGTTTGAAACATTCTAACAAATATAGGCCTGGATCTCAGAGCTGGAGTTATACATTGTTTCGATTATAGAACGGCAAACAAACCAGCAGGGGAAGCCTCAGAGCTAGAGCCAGAGCTAAAGCTGGCCCAGAAGAAAAAAAAAAAGAAAAAAAGGAGTGGTTGGGAGCTTCAGTCAAAACCACCAGCCTGAAAGCAGCCCTCAGCCCCTCACCCAGACTGGCCAGGCACCCCAGTGGGGACACCCACCCTGAAGGGTGTGTGACCAGCTGCAAACAGCCATCATCCCCTCATCCAGGCTGGCCAGGCACCCCAGTGGGGACACCCACCCTGATCCAGGACACCCTTCAGGGCAAACCAGGCAGCCCCCAGGCCTCTATCCTATATAGTAAAAGGGTAATATGCCTCCCAGCACCAGGATCAGCAGAGCCAAGAGGTCTCCTGGCACCAGATCAGCATGACAGGGTGCAGCGCCCAAACCCCCTGATCGCCCTGCGGCTCTGTGTGTGACAAGGTGTGGCATCCCAACCCCCTGATCGGCCCTGCTCTGTGTGTGACAGGGAGTGGCGCCCCAACCCCCCCCCCCCCCGCCGCCCCCCACGGGCCCTGCTCTGTCTGTGACAGGGTAGAGCCATAACCTCCCCATCGGCCCTGCCCTGAGTGTGACAGTGGTGGCGCCCCAACCCCCTGATCCGCCCTGCTCTGTGTGTGACAGGGGGCGGTGCCCTAACTCCCCTGTCGGCCCTACTCTATGAGTGACGGGGGAGCTCCCCAACCTCCTGATGGGCCCTGCTCTGTGCGTGACGAGGGGGGAGCTCCCCAACCCCCTGATTGGCCATGCTCTGTGCATCAAGGGGTGGTGCCGCAACCTCCCCATTGACCCTGCCTTGAGTGTGATAGGGGGCGGTGCCCCAACCCCCCAATCAGCCCTACCCTGAGCGTGACTGAGGGTGGCATCGCAACCTCCCAATCCGCCCTGCTCTGTGCATGACAGGGGGCGGAGCCCCAACTCCCCAATCAGCCCTGCTCTGAGCCCGACCAGGGGCTGCACCTAGGGATTGGGCCTGCCCTCTGCCACCCAGGAGCAGGCCTAAGCCAGCAGGTCGTTATCTCTGGAGGGGTCCCAGACTGCGAGAGGGCACAGGCCAGGCTGAGGGACCACCCCCCCCAGTGCACAAACTTTTGTGCACCGGGCCTCTAGTTATTAATAATAAACTACGTTCGCTAATGACTGATTACTGTCATCATGTTGCATTCATTTCCCTTATACACCTTATACACAGGCACACCATTTCTCTCCACTAATGCTAGCAGCAAATATTTTAGCAGCCAATTGCCACGTCACTAGTCTTGTACTGACTTGTGTGGTGTGCACAACAGGAAATATTTTGCTTTTGGAGAACAAGAAAAATAGGTTTATTTGTGTTATGCTTATTAATTTGTGCTGTTATTTAGTATCTGTTAAGTTAATGCTCAAGAAAAAATATTAATTTTTATTAAAATGTTCTATTATTTTATGTTAATGACTAGAGGCCTGGTGCACAAAAATTTGTGCACTCGGGGGGGGGGGGGGGGAGTCCCTCAGCCTGGCCTGTGCCCTCTCACAGTCTGGGACCCCTCGTGGGATGTCCACTTGCCAGCGGGGAGCAGGCCTAAGCTGCAGTCGGACATCCTTAGCGCTGCTGAGGAGGCGGGAGAGGCTCCCACCACCACCACTGTGCTGGCAGCCATCAGCCTGGCTTGTGGCTGAGCAGAGCTCCCCCTGTGGGAGCGCACTGACCACCAGGGGGTAGCTCCTGCATTGAGCATCTGCCCCTTGGTGGTCAGTGTGTGTCATAGTGACCAGTCATTCCCAGTGCTTTTGCTGTTAGGGTCAATTTGCATATTGCCCTTTTATTATATAGGATAAAGGCCTGGTGCACGGGTGGGGGCTGGCTGGTTTGCCCTGAAGGGTGTCCCGGATCAGGGTGGAGGTCCCGCTGGGGTACCTGACCAGCCTGGGTGAGGGGCTGAGGGCCATTTTCAGGCTGCCCAGAGCCCTTTCAGGGTGGGGGTGTCCCACTGGGGTGCCTGGCCAGCCTAGGTGAGGGGCTGATGGACGTTTTCAGGCTGGCCACGCCTGCGGGCTGGAAGCAGGTATCTGGGGTTTATTTATCTTCTATAATTGAAACATTGTAGCCTTGAGCAGAGTGCAGGGCCAGCCAGGGCAGGCAGGAAGCTTGGCTTCCTCCATTGCCAGGGGCAACCCAAGCCTCCTGCCCACTCCAGCTCCATGGCTGCCATCTTAGTTGGGTTAATTTGCATATTTGCTCCTGATTGGCTGGTGGGCGTGGTTGGTGGGCATGGCTTGTTGGTGTACCGGAGGTACAGTCAATTTGCATGTTTCTCTTTTATTAGTGTAGATTACTCATTTATTTCAGTCCTTTGTATTCAGCATGTCTCTATTGAAATAAACCTACATTTCTATGAAAATTGAAGCTTTTGTTTTTTTGTGGCCCACATGAACTTAAACCTTGCTTATTTGGCCTATGTTAACCTTTCAGTTTGATATGGTTTCCCTAGTGATTAGACATTATATAACTTACTAAGTGATCACCCTAATAAAGTTCATACCCATAGGACACCATACATAATTATTAGAATACTAGAGGCCAGGTGCACGGATTCATGCACCAGTGGGGTTCCTCAGCATGGCCTGCAGTGATCGGCTGCAACCAGCAGTCTAACATCCCCCAAGGGATGTAGTAGTGTGCAAAGCGGCAGGTGTCTGGGGAGGAGCCCAAGCCTGGGCTAGGCGCCGTGTTGCTCCTGTTCATCCCAGCCCCACTGTGCCTGCCACGGCAGCAGGCTCGCTGCTGCACAGCTGCTCAGCTGTGGGTGCCACCGCAGCTGCACTCCCTGGCTGTGAGCCCAAGCGTCTGGTGCCTGTCAGTCAGCTGAGCAGTGCTCCCACTGTGGGAATGCGCTTACCACCATTTACAGCTCCTACATTGAGCATCTGCCCCCTGGTGGTCAGTGCACATCAAAGCGACCAGTCAATCTATCAACCGGTCAACTGGTCACTTAGTCTTTTATATATATAGATTATTAACTGTATTCCCTATGCTGTAATGTACATCCCCATGATCATTCTGTAACTACCAATTTGTATTTCTTAATCCCTTCACCTTTTTACTCATCCCTCCAATGCCCCTCACATCTGGCTATTGTCAAAATGTTCTCTGTATCTAGGAGTCTGTTTTTGTTCTGCTTGTTAGTTTGTCTTTTAGATTCAATCATTGATTGATGTGTCTTTATTGCCATTTTATTGTTTATATGTATATATATTATATACTAATAAAAGCGTAATATACTAATTAGAGCGGATGTCTTCCGGACAAAGCCGCAGCAGCTGCCCGAGGCTCAGGCAAGCCACGGATGGTGGCTACCACTGCAAGGGCCAACCTGAGGCTCAGGCAAGCTGCAGTGGCTGTGAGGGCCAAGGCTCAGGCAGCTGCAGAGGCCGGCAGTGGCAGCAGCAGAGGCATGATGAGGGTGACGCCTTTCCTCGATTGGCCTGGTAGCCTCCTGCAGAGGGAGGCCAGAGGCAGCAGCAGCAAGGGGGTGATGGGGGTGGTGCCTTCCTCTGATCAGCCGGTTGCCTCCCACAGAGGGAGGCCAGACTACAGCTTAGGCCGCTTAAGTAGAAGATAGATAGATAGATAGATAGATAGATAGATAGATCTACACTAATAAAAGAGAAACATGGTAATTAGCATACGACCGCTACCCTTTTCATTGGCTAATCAGTGAGTATATGCAAATTAACTGTCAGTCAAGATGGCGGCCGGCAGCCAGGCAGCTGGAAGCGAACATGAGGCTTGCTTGCTGCGGACTCCAACGTTCCCCGCCTGACTTGCCGGCCTCTGAGCTACAACTCTAAGCAATTATATACTATGTTGCAAATAAGAAGATAAACAAAATTCCAGAAACCAGCTGGACTGAAAGCCAGGTGGACCAAAACTTTGTATCCATGTTTTCAGCAGCGAGGCCTCAGAGCTAAAGCTGGCCCAGAATAAAAAAAAAAAAAAAAAGAAAAGAAAACAAGGAGCGGTTGGAAGCTTCAGTCACTCGCTTCCAGAAAACAGCCCTCAGCCCCTCACCCAGACTGGCCAGGCACCCCAGTGGGGACCCCCACCCTGATCCAGGACACCCTTCAGGGCAAACCAGCCGGCCCCTACCCATGCACCAGGCCTCTATCCTATATAGTAAAAGGGTAATATGCCTCCCAGCACAGGAATCAGCGGAGCCACGAGGCCTCCCGGCACCGGGATCAGCGGAGCAGCAATGCCTCCCGGCACTGGGATCAGCATGACAGGGGGCAGCGCCCAAACCCTCTGATCGCCCTGCAGCTCTGTGTGTGACAGGGGGCGGGGCCACAACCTCTCTATCCGCCCTGCTCTGTTCGTGACAGGGAAAGGCACCCCAACCCCCTGATCAGCCCTGCTCTGTGCCTGATAGGGGGGAGCTCCCTAATCCTCTGATTGCCCTGCGGCTCTGTGTTTGACAGGGTGTAGCACACCAACCTCCTGATCGGCCCTGCTCTCTGTGTGACAGGGTGCGGCGCCCCCCTCCCCACGGGCCCTGCTCTGTGTGTAACAGGGTAGAGCCATAACCTCCCCATTGGATCTGCCCTGAGTGTGACAGGGTGCAGTGCCCCCACCCCCTGATCGGCCCTGCTCTGTGCGTGACAGGGTACGGAGCCCCAACACCCCTGATGGGCCCTGCTCTGTGCGTGACAGGGGGCAGCGCCCCAACCCCCTGATGGGCCCTGCTCTGTGCATGATGGGGCAGCGCCCCAACTCCCCAATCGGCCCTGCTCTGAGCCTGACCAGGGGCTGCACCTAGGGATTGGGCCTGCCCTCTGCCACCTGGAAGCAGGCCTAAGCCAGCAGGTCGTTATCTCCCGAGGGGTCCCAGACTGCGAGAGGACACAGGCCGGGCTGGGGGACGCCCCCCCCCCCCCCACGAGTGCACAAATTTTTGTGCACCGGGCCTCTAATATATATATATATATATATATATATATATATATATATATATATATATATATGATCTTAAAAGTGACCCTTTAACAATTCATGTAATAATGTTCAGAATAAAGCATAATGGTTTGGTGGTGATGAACTCTGTTAGCTTTTTCTTGTCTATGAAGCTCTTTATCTGTCCTTTGATTCTAAACGATAGTTTTGCTGGTTAGAGTAATCTTGGTTGTGGGTCCTTGCTTTTCAACACTTTGAGTATTTCTTGCCATTCCCTCTGGCTTGCAAAATTTCTGTTGAGGAATCAACTGACACTTTTATGGGAGCTCCCTTGCAGGTAACTAATTACTTTTTTTCTTGCTGCTTTAAAGATTTTCTCTCTGTCTTTAACCTTTTGCATTTTAATTATGATGTGTCTTGGTGTGGGTCTCTTTGGTTTCACCTGGCTTAGGACTCTCTGTATTTCCTAGGCTTCTATGTCTATTTCCTTCACGGAGTTAAGAAAATTTTCTGTCATTATTTTTTCAAATAGGTTTTTAATTTCTTGCTCTCTCTTCTGCTTCAGCACCCCCATTATTTGAATGTTGGTACACTTGAGGTTGTCCCAGAGGCTTTTTACACTATCTTCATTTTTTGGATTCTTTTATCTTTTTGCTGTTCTGATCGGGTGTTTTTTTTTTTTGCCTCCATCTATTCCAAATCACTGATTTGATTCTCAGTTTCATCAACTCTACTGTTAATGTCCTGTCAATTATTCTTCATTTCAGTGAGTGTATCCTTTATTCTGACTGGTTCTTGTTTATGGTTTCCAAATTTTTTTTATGTTGTTGAAGTTCTCATTAAGTTCACTAAGCATCCTTATAACCAGTGTTTTGAACTCTGGATCTAGTAGATTGCCTTTCTTCATTTTCTTTGGTTCTTTTTCTAGAGTTTTGTTCTGTTATTCCATTTGGGACATGTTTCTTTGTCTTCTAATTTTAGCAACCTCCCTGTATTTGTTTCTATGAATTAGATAGAGCTTCTATGTCTCCCAGGCTTGGTAGAGGAGTAACCAATGTAGTCGGTGTTCTATAGGGTCTAGTGGCACAGCCTCCTGATCACTCAAGCTGGGCACTCCAGGTTCCTGCCACAACTGTGTGGACTGAGTACATCCTCATGTGGTAGTTGAGCCTTGATTGCTTTTGGCATATGAGTGGAGGGATTTACCTCCAGGCTGATTGGCTGAAAGGACTAGCTGCTACCACCAACTTCTGTGGAGGATCAGCTGTTCAGGGACCCACACTACAGAGCAGGACTTGCTTTAGCAGGGCTTTGGTGTTAGTTGAATCCACCCCTTGTGGAGGTGGTTGGGTGGTGCTTTGACTTGGTCTGGGGTTACCCATCATGTGTGATGGCTCTGGGGCCTCCTTGGAGGTGCAGGCCAAGATCAGCCACCACCCGTGTTCTGTCCAGGGCCACCTAGCATGAGCTACAAAGAAATCTACATATTTTTTCTATTTTTGCTGGTATTGGAGGTGCCCAGGAGAAGCCAAGCTTCAAGCCAAGGCTGGCTGCTGCTAGTGTCAGGCCTGAGGTCATTTAGCATGTTGAGGCCAGATGTTGGTTGTTTGAGAGATTTTAGGAAAACCCGAAGCATGAGCCAAGATAAGCATTCATGTGGAAAAGTACTAGAAACAGTTTGAGTAGGCCTGAAAATTGGTAGAGTGAGGTCTCAGGTAATCACCATGGTGGGGCAAACTGTGTGAGCCAGGTTGACAGATACTCAGATGTGGTGTCTGCCTGCCAGCTCTGTAGGAAGATGTCTCAGAAAAGGAACAAGGAAGATACTCAGATATAGTGTCTGCTCTGCCAACACTTTTGTCTGTTAGAAAGCTGCCCCACCCCAGCTCTCATCCTGATGTCAGACAATTTATGTATTTGTTTGTTTATTTATTTATTTTTAATATATTTTTATTTCAGAGAGGAAATGAGAGGGAGAGAGAGATAGAAACATCAATGATGAGTGAGAATCATTGATCGGCTGCCTCTTGCACACCCCCTACTGGGGATCAAACCTGCAACCTGGGCATGTGCCCTGACCAAGAATTGAACTGTGACCTCCTGGTTCATAGGTCGATGCTCAACTACTGAACCATGCCAGTTGGGCCTGATGCCAGACAATTTAGTTCCTCCCTCTATGTCCCTGGTGCTTTTCAAGCTGCTTTCCCTGTGCTGCAGCTCAGAAGGAGTGAGTCCCAGTAAGATGTGTGCATGCCTTTTAAGAGGAACTGTCTGAGACTCCAGAAGCTTCTGTCTCACTCAGCCACAATCCTTACTGATATTTATAGCCAGAAGTTATGGGGACTTTTCTCCCTGGCATTTGAGCCCTGAGCTGAGTGGCCTGGTGTGAGTTCCTCAGAGGGGGACCACTACAGCGGACATATCCCTCCCAATTTTTATTCTCCACACATGGATGTGAGACCAGCCATTCTTTGTCTCTGCCCCTTCAACCAGTCTTGACATGGCTTCTTCTTTAAATCTGTAGTTGAAGAATTTTCATTCAGCTGGATTTCAGGTGTTTCTGAATGATGGTTGTTCTGTAGTTTAGTTGTAACTTTGATGCTGAAAATAGTGATTTTAAATGCAAAAGATGAAACTTGTTATTCAAAAGGCTGTAGAGAGGAGGTTCTATTTCTGGTCAAGGGGGGATAAGCATATTTACTCACCTGGGTCTTTTCCTCTGAATGAAACTAAAAGCCCTGGATAGAATACATATAGCAGTTATCTAAGGACTCAAAAATAAATGGTAGCAGATAGGTTTGGGAAGGGAACAAGAATTCAGAATACTATCAAACCAGCATTTAATTTTTCACCTCTTTCCTTTCTGGAATCTCTTGGTCATGGCTCAAAGGCAGCTCAAAGACAAGAATTGGGCAATAAAGAAGACAGAAAAAAAACTGAAAGATAAATTCTTTGTTTTCTGTCACAAGGCACAGGAAAGGGGATCCCTATGGGTCAGAATAGTGAGGGAAATACCATGTGCTTGTTTTTGTTATTTATTTCATTCTCTCATCTCAATATCAGACAATCCTGAGACAGCAGTGTGATGATGGCAGGCATTATTGAGCAGATCCCTTAAAGTCCACATTCTCCCTGAGTGGTGAATTATCAGTTCAAAGTAAATTATGAAAAGTTAAGAATTTATATATAATTTCTAGATAACCCACTGAAAAAGTTTAAACAATGAGAAATAGCAATGGAAAATCCAATGGATGATATGGAACACACATCAGATAAAAATAACCTCAAAGAAAGTATGAGGAAAAAATTGGGGGGAACAAAGAGAAAACAAATAAAATGATGGTAGAGCTAAATCCCAATCTATACTAATAAAGGGGTAATATGTTAATTAGACAGGGAGACCTTCCGGGAGACCTTCCGGAGGTCCTTTCGGACAAATGGGCCGAGGCAGAAGCAGGTTAGGGGAGATCAGGCCAGCAAGCGGGGCAGTTGGGGGCGAGCAGGCCGGCAGGGAGGGGTAGTTGGGGGCAAGTAGGCCAGCAGGGGTGGCAGCTGGGGGAGAGATCAGGCCAGCAAGGGGGTCAGTTGGGGGTGATCAAGCTGGCGGGGGGGACAGTTTGGGGCAATCAGGTCGGCAGAGGAGGCAGTTGGGGGTGAGCAGGCCAGCAAGGGGGTGCAGTTGGGGGTGATCAGGCTGGCAGGCTGAGTGGTTAGGGGCAATCAGGCAGGCAGGCAGGTGAGCGGTTTGTAGCCAGCAGTCCTGGATTGCGAGAGGGATGCCGACTGCCAGTTTAAGCCCGATCCATGTGGGATCGGGCCAAAACCGGCAGTCGGACATTCCCCGAGGGGTCCCAGATTGCAGAGGGTGCAGGCTGGTCTGCGAGACCACCCCCCCCCCCCCATGCACAAATTTCGTGCACTGGGCCACTAGTATATTAATAACTACATTGAATTTAAATGGTAAAAGAAAGATTATGAAAGTGGATAAAAATAAGACTCAACTATATACTAATATGCTGTCTATAAGAAACACACCTTAAATATAACAATATACATAGGTAAAATATAAAAGAATGAAAAAAGATATAAGAAAGATGTACCATGCAAATACTAAACTGAAGCTGTAATGGCCATATTACTATCAGGTAAAATAGTCTTCAGAGCAAGAAAATTTATCAGGGAGAGAGGACATTGCATAATGATAAAAGGGTCAACTTAACGGGAAGTCATGACTATTTAAAATGTACATGCATGTAGCAACATAGTCTAATCAGTATAACAAGTAGATAGAAACCCAGCAAGAGTATAGAAGAACTGAACAATATCATTAATCAACTGACATTTTATTGACATTTATAGAACACTTCGCCCAATAGTAGCATAATACACATTCTTTTCAAGTGCACACAGATACAAAAAAAAAAAAGATAATATTTCTGTTTATAAAACAAGCCTTACAAATTTAAAAGAATTGAAATCATACATGTGATCTCTGACCATATTGGAATTAAACTAGAAATTAATAACATAAAAAATAACTGAAAAATCTCTAAATAATGGAAAACTAAACACAATTCTTAACAATACATGGTTCAAAGATAAAAACTCAAGGAAAATTAGAAAAAATGTGTGAAGTAAAGGAAAATGAAAACATAACATAAAAATTTGTGGGATACAGCTAAATCAGTGCTCAGGAATAAATTTGAAGCACTAAAGGCTTATATTAGAAGACAAAGATATTCTCAAATCAGCAATCTAATCTCCCAGGATTAGATTAAGAGGATAAACTAAATGCAAAGCAAGCAAAAAGAAGGTGAGCACACAATACAATATACAATTGATGTATTATAAAATTATATAAATATAATTTTATTAACCAATGTCACCCCAATAAAATAAATTAAAAATAAAATAAACAGATAAAAATAAAATATAAAATATTTGAACAGAAATCAATGGAATTAATATTAGATGAATAATAGAAAAAAGTGAATAATCAAAATCTGATTCTTTGGGGCAAAAAAATCAATAAAATTGATAAATTTTTAGCCAGACTGACTAACCAAAAAGAAAAAAGATCCAAATCTCCAGTATCAAAACTGAAAGGGTAATATCATCACAGACCTTAGGGACATTAAAATTTTAATTAGGGATACTATAAACAACTCTATGCACATAAATTCAACACAATAGATGAAATGTAACATTCTTGACAAACTGCTAAAAACCACTCAAGAAGAAATAAACTGAGTCATCCTATATTTATTAGATAAATAGAATTCATAGTTGAAAGCCTTCTAAAAAATTGAACTACAGGCCCAGATGATTTTATTGGCAAATCCTTCTCTGAAAAACAGCTAGAACATTTATTCTTTTCTAAAAAATATGTTTTTATTGATTTTAGAGAGATGAGGAAGGGAGAGGGTAAAAGAGATAGAAACATCAATGTTGAGAAAGAATCATCCATCGGCTGCCATCACATGTCCCTTATAGGGGATCAAGCCCACAATCCAGGTATGTGCCCTGACCGGGAATCAAACTGGGTGACCTCTTGGTGCTGGTGATGATACTCAGCCATCTAAGCCACACCAGCTGAGCTATAACTTCTAAACAATATTTTCTAAAAAGAAGAGAATAAACATTTCCAACTCATTTGAAGCACTAAACAGCGCCCCCCCCCCCCATTTTATTTTGGTTATAAGTGAACAGTGAACTAATCTTGCTTGAAATAGATTTCAATGTTTAGATCTATTATCATTTAATTCCCTGGGGTCCTTCACTTATCTTCAGATAATAAGTCTCATTTTTTAATGTTTTTAATCTTTTACCTGCCAGTATGCATTTTAAACCTTAATGAAATGGTTTAAGAAAATTACTGTGCAAAATCCAAAGAACTGCAATAAAATTCCCATTTTGCATTTTACCCTAAAGATCAATTGCATTGCCAAAATATGGGACTTAAACGGAAGGTTTTAAAAATAAGTGGTGTTTTCTATCACATAGATTCACTTTGAAGAAATTGCTTAGGAGAGGGAATTGTCCACTAGAGGTGAAATATACTTGACTGCAGATTTCAATGTACTCAGTGGGAGGAGTGTGTGGAAGAGGACTAGCTCTTCCTTCCTTTTTGTAAATAGGAAGAGTGTAATGCCCCGCCAGTGCTGGATTTGCAATGCAGAGGGAATTGGTCAGTAATGAAGTGAGTCCCATGTTTGGAGATGATTATTCAAATGCATCTCAACAGCTGGCTTCTCAGTGGCATTGGCTGCTCTCTCCTTATCTTCTTCAGGATTCAATTTGGACACGAAGGCTCAACTCATAGCCCCTCAAACTTCTTTCTCCTCACACATAGCATCCACACATGAGTCCTCACCAAGCAAAAGTTCCCGCATAACTGCTGTTCTTGGGTTTGGTCAGCTCAGGTGGGGCACCACAGCCTGTTTCCTCACTTCCCTTTCCTTTGGCATGGCCTCCAGGGGCTTTGCCATGGACTGGTGCTGCCTGCCCCACAGCCTTTGTCCATGTGGGCTGCAGTTTATTCTGGTTTAGACATCAAAGTAATCTCACCCATTTCTTTTTAATTGTCCCATGGATCTATTCATTTTTGCACAGCACTCTTGTCATTTCAGTGAGATTCTCAAAGAAAAGAGAGAAATGTATATGTTTAAAACAGTAACTTGAATTCCATTTCTCATTCTCCAAATGCTTATTCCAAGCATTTGAGCCGGTGTTTAATTTTTATAAGTGTAAATTAACATGTGCTTATTAAAAAAAATTTAAAAATGAATAGATCATTTTAAAAATAAAATTCACCTGAAGTCCTTTTACGCAGAGATAATTACTGTTCACACTTTAATACATTTTTCCATAGACTTTTTGGCAATCAAAATTTTTAAATAAAATTCAGATATTGTGTTATATATTTTACTTAAAATTATAGCATGATAATTTTATAATTTTATTAGCTATCCTTGAAATTATATTTTCAAGGACTGAATAATAAAATTATATGAGTATACCAAAATTATTTATTTAAATTTTCATTAGAATATATTAGAACTAGAATTATTTTAGACTAGTATAAATTGTACTGTGATTATTTCATAAATATATATGCACACTTTTGTATTTCTGATTATTTTCTTAGAATAGTTTCCTAAAAATAGGAGTAAGAAGTCAAAAAGTTTAATATTTTTTAAAGCTCTAACTTATTTTGCCAAACTACATTCTAATAAGGTTGAGTTCATTTGAACACCAGCAAGGCAATCTATTATTTTCTCAGTGACTTTCCAACCTGTTTCTTATAGTCTAAGATTACTTCATGGTTTTGAGGGTGCCTGACAGTTTTCTAAAACTTTATCCTGTTGCCAGAAACTCGTTTCTTCTAGATCTTCAGAAAAAGATTCCTTTTCCTCATTCTATAGGACATCTTGAAAAACTGTGCTGACTTTCTTGTCATTGCTTATATTTGAATGTAGAGAAATCTTCCCACACTCCATATTTACCAACAGACAAATGTGGTCTGCCCCTGGCTCTCCACAATGCCCATCTGGTTGCTCATCACTTTTTTTTTTCTTGGAGCCATGCTAGCAAGTCAGTTCGTAACACTCATACCTAGGCCATAGGATAAGGCAAAATACTCATCGCTGAAGGTGTGTCCTAATGTGTGGAGTTTTTCTGTTGTCTGCACTGCATAGTTTCAGGCCCTCAGGACCAAGGCAGTACACTCTACTCCTAATATCTCCTCATCACCTCCCATGGAAACCACTTTAATTATGGGACATGTACCCCCAGAATGCAATGTGCCATTGCAAATATCAACCTTTGCCCTCCCTCCTTCATTCATTAAATATTTACTAAGCTTCTAATCTGTTTCAGCCACTGCATAGCAGCGGTTCTCAACCTGTGGGTCGTGACCCCTTTGGAGGTCGAATGACCCTTTCACAGGGGTCGCCTAAGACCATCCTGCATATCAGATATTTACATTATGATTCATAACAGTAGCAACATTACGGTTATGAAGTAGCAATGAAAATAATTTTATTTTCATGTTGGGTCACAACATGAGGAACTGTATTTAAGGGGCCAGAAGGTTGAGAACCACTGGCATAGAGCATAAAATAAAAGAAGCAAAAGTCCCTGCCTTGGTGTAGCTGACACAATAGCCCCACTCCCACCTCCACCTTTACCCTATTACTTTTTGCCATAGTTTTTCTGGTTTATACAACTTCTTTAAGTAGGGGGATAGTGGGGCTAAGAACAAAGTATGCTCTGCTGTCCTATAGGCAGGCAAGGCTGCTTTAGTCCATGAGGTGGGGCATGGATAGGCACTGGTTGCTTTTCTCAAAATAGCTCTATCAGTCTTATGATTATTGAAAACTCTTTTGAGATTCTAACACTAGCTTGTTCATCACTGTGGGTTTTCAATGATAATGGAATTTTTTGTCTTTTTGGACCTTCAAAAGTATTTTAATAGAAAGTGTTAACGTAAAAATAACCATTGAAACCTGTAAAGAATTTTTGTGAGTTTATTTGAGCTAAACTGTCAACAACTGCCAGGAAGCAGAACCTCAACGAATTGAGATAATGCTCCGGAGAATGGCAGGTTACATCTATATTTATACATTGGAATCAAAGGAAAGGATGTAGGTGGGTTACATGAAATCCATTGGTGATAGACTAGAGAGGCGGGAGAAAGCAAAGCAGGGGCTGGGGGGGGGGGGGGGGGGGGAAATCCCTGGGATTGGATAAAAAGTAAAATGATAGACACATACTTAGGTGGGTGCAGGAACAATTAACACAAAAATGAAGGAATTTGTGGTATCTGTCCTGGCACCCAGCACATTAGGTTGTGCCCTAAGGGGTCCAGAAAAAGGGAAGTTATAATAACATACCCAGACATTTCAAGGGTATGTTATTATAGATGCACAAAGACACATAGACTTAGTTAAGGTAAAGGTTGACCTTGTCAGTGAAGATACCAGCCTAGGATGTCCTGGTAACTACCCACCATAACTGCTTTTAGTTAAAGTTTAATTTCAGACCATCCTTTGTGGTTACTTTAGGTCTCTGAGTTTGCAAGACCACCATGCAGGCCTTCCCTGAGCTTGTCATGTTTGCATGTGGCCCCTTTCGCTCACAAAACTTAGCAGGGGCACCCCAGGGAATGTTAACTGGAAAGCAATTTAAACAGAAGGCACATGGGCATTTGAAAACTATGATTTAATGCTGGTTTGTTTTTTTTTTCAAGGTAAACTATGAGGCAATCTTTTTGGAGAATTTTCTGTTGGCAATAACAACCCCAAAAAACTGTAGGAGTACATATATTTTGTAAAACTACTGATGTATTGTTGCAGAAGACCAGAGAAAAACCAAGCGACGCTTTAGAGAAAAGGAGTGACACTGTTTATTTACGCTGGCAGACTCAGGGAATAACTTTCCAAATCTGAGTAAAGTAACATGCAGGGGGCTTCTCTTTTATATCTTTCTGGGGCCTTTGTCCCTCAAATATGGATTATGCTTCCGGTCCTTTTTGCGGGCTTTGCAAGAAGGCCCCCAGGTGTTGGGGGTCTCCAGGCCATATCTGATGGTCTGGCCTGACACCAGCATTAATAATCCTCCTTCTGGTTATTCTGTTCAGTTTTGTGGCCTCTGTAGCAGGTTCTGTAAGACCAGTTTCAGGGAAAGAGGTAGTGACTTAATTATAGGTTATCAAGAATGTACACTGGGCTTGCTGGCACAAATCCAGATTGCTAGTGCCCCAAATATCAGGGTTACATTGGAATTAGCCCTTTTTAGCCTTCTCAGTATAATGGTAGTATAGTTTTGATTTTTTGTTTTAGTTAATATTTCTGCCTTCAGTCTTCAACACAAATTTTTGTTGAGGGTTTTTTTCCTTAGTCATTGAACCAAATCCTCAGTCTGTGTAGCTCAACAGGACACAAAGGTGAAATGGAAATCTGGACTGTGTTTACATCTTAAAATGAACTTCTTATTGGGTTGTGCGTGAAAGAAGAATGACAGTATCATAATTTTGGCTTTTGCAATAGGTGAGGCTTAGGGAGATACATAGGTGGTTTCAAGTATGACACGCATCACATAAGAACAGGTGAGCAGAATGTTGCTAATTGTGGAATTCCACACACATATTTCTGGGACTCCCTTGGTTATACATACACCCTCTTCCAAACATGCATGCGCATGGGCCCATAAACATATATGCATGCACACACACAACACACACACACACACCTATATCTCAGCCATATTGAAAAACTTTCATTCCCCCAAACATACCACACTACCTCTTCAGTATAGGCATCTCTCTCTTCCAGGACACCCAGACACCCTTTTCTCCTTTATGCCTGGAGCCACTAGGACTCAGCCACTCTCTGAGAACCTTTGTGTCACCAGCAATACCACCCCCCAGCTAGAACAGGTTTTTTCCTGCTTTGTGCTCCCACCATTGTCCATACCCTTTCCTTCCTGACTGACCACATCATGCAGAATTCCTGGCCCATTAAAGTATCTGAATGACAGCTCTCAGACTAGACTGTGAGACACATAAGGCCAAATGCTGGACATGCAGTAGGTATTCAGGGTCTTTGGGGATAATCATCCTAAAGCCCATTTACAACCCCACTCTTCTAGATAAGTTCATTCATACCTTCTCTCCTCTCCTTAATCCCTTATCACCTCTTTCTCAGCCCTCTTTCAGTTGATGATCTTCCCAATTCACTAAGAGGAGAGAACCAATGAGAAGAAAACTTGCACAAGGTCCCCTGTATCTACCTGCCTCCCTACATGGGGGTCCTAAATTTCATGTTGCATCATATCACAAGGGACAAACTGCCCTTGACCCATTAAGGCCCAATCTTCTATTTGTGTGTCAGTCACAGGCTCTCTTGCTTATTGGAAAGCATTACTCCAACATTTGTCTCTCTTCTCTTTCATATAATTTTGTCCTCTTCACTGAATAATTTTAAAACCTAGTTTAATTGTTTTCATCTTAAAAACCTTTCTTGTCCATACATACCCCTTAATCTCCAGCCTCATTCTCTGTTGTGTTTTATAGCAAAATCCTTCAGAAGGGTTTTCAGTTCACAGTGTCTATAAGTCTTCTCCTCTCACTCTCTCTTGAACCTTCTCTGATCAAGCAGTGGCCTCATCATTTTAGTAAAACTGTTCTTACTGGTATTAGTCTTGATGCTCCCTTCCATGTTGCTAAATACAATGGTCAAGCCTCACTTTTCATCTACATTGAACTATCAACAACATTTAACTCAATCCATCCTCCTCCTTTCTTCTCTTGGATCCTAAGACATACTCCCCCTAATTTTTTTAATACTTTGCTAGACACTATTGGCCAAGTATATGAGTCAGGTTTTGCTGCAGAGACAATAGTCCTAATATCTCAATGATTTTCACCCATGAAGACATGTTTCTTATTTAAATTATATAAAGGCTATGGATTTGCTATTGGTCCACTTGAATCCACTGGGCTCTATTCATCTGCAGCTTATCTTGGCTTGACATTGATTGACTACCATTCAACTGGGTCTTAGTGCCATCTGTTTTATCATTTTAAGAGCCAGGCTAAGGGAGCAACTCTATCATGCTATTCTCTCTTAATAGAGGACAGGAGCAAAGAAGCCGAAACTCCCAAAGTTTTTAAAAGGTGACCATTATGTGTGTTATGTCTACTCACATTCTATAGGCCAATGTAAATCTGTGAGTCCCATCTCCTATGAGAGAGGGATTATTGTACATAGATGAGGCTTGTTCCTCTCTTAAGCTCATGACATGAAGCTTCAGTGAGTCTATCACAAGTTTGACGCATGTCCTCAGAGGACTGAGAGACCCAGTGGTAGACCTGTTGCCTTACTCTTCAGAGAAATCTAAAAGGCCAGAGCAGGCTGAAACAGCCTGCAATAGCAGAAGGAGACCCACAGTTTAGGTAGTTAATATATCTAAAGAGTATCTTGATGTGTATGATGTAATAGAGAAAGCTGTGTGGATCTGTCTTAGACCCTTACTTAGAATGTTACCTAGAGTGGTGAGGAGAGCACATCAGAAGGAAGCCGGGCTATACAGGTGGATGTTCAGAAGGCAAGGGGAGGCGTGGGGGTGGCTGGAGCACACAATCCACATCAGGGAACTACAAGTTAGAGTCTGGGGTGGATGGGCCTCTGCAGAGCCCTCACAAATACTCGCACCAGCTTCCAACATGTATCATAGCCAAAATAAAATAATGCTATAGTAATGCCAGGCACATGAAACCTTCCTTGCCAGTTTTCTCTCCTCCTTCTCCTGTCCCCTAACTTTGGAGAAAACAAGCAATCAAGCAGAAGTGGGATGAGGAAGAGTAAGAGGACAAAAAGCTGGTTAGGGAGCTCACTTTGAATAAAATTCAGATTCTGAGATTATAACATGTGACTGTACAGAGTTATTACTGAACTAAGACTACTGCTGTGATTACAAATGACCAGAGGATTCTTTTATAAGCTGGGAATAATAAAAAGTCATAGCACTGAGCCTCACAAAGGAGTCTGTAGAAGCAGGTGTGTGTGTGTGTGTGTGTGTGTGTGTGTGTGTGTGTGTGTGTTGGGTGGGAGGGGATACAGTTGCACTCTGTGAGCCACATTTGCTCTAAAGGTCTGGCTGGTTGCATCCATCTGACTGGGTTTCTTCATACCTGCATCTTGACTTTGTGTAAACCTGGCAACTTCATTGCGATCTTTAACCATGAAGATCTGGAAGGCCAGACCTTAGTGTATAATTGACAAGCCTTACATTTGACCCTCTTTAGGAACAGGAAATTTAGGCATCTCAATTCAAGACCAAAGAATTTTGTGGTTGGGGCGTTGAGTTTCATTTCCTTTTTTATTTATAAACACAGTTGGAGCTGATTCCAAACTGTTTTTAGGAAGTCAGTAAAAATAGTTTGGCATAATGACTACTGTTTTATGAAATTTCACCTATTGTTTTGACCTTGCCTGTGCTTAAATATGGAAATAAAAAGCTTGGTGTGCCTGTGGGGCTGGAAGAGTATTATGTCATTACAGCACCTACTTCAAGTCAGGAAACTCCAAGCCAACCATCCATTTCCTACTTTACTAAGCCAAGGAATGCAATTGAATGTATGACTAAGGGTAAATGACTCAGGTTAAGAACTGGGTCTGTGGAATTTTTTTTCCTGGCCAAGAAAAAGTGTAATTCAATTACTATTTGAGTTAAGTGGAAAATGTATACTTTTGCACTTTTTAGAGCTTTTACTTTTAAAGGCTTGTTGAAAATGTAAGATTTTTGTTACTTTTAAAGACTTGTTGAGAACATAGATCAAATTTAAACATGATACATGAATTCTAGTTATTGGAAACTAAGAGAACCCTTGGGAATATTGCCTTCATTCCAAGTTCTACCTGTGCTCCATGTCTGACTTTGGACATCACACCTAGGTCCTTACACTTGAAAGAGAGACTATTGCTTATTAACACTCAACACCAAGCAAATAAAAAAAATACTTATTTAGACAGAGGTTTGACTAATGTGTTCTCTCATCTGTGATTTATCTAGTTCTTTACTTCTTAAAATGCTACCCTCCACAGAAACACATCAGAGTAAAGCAGCACATTAAAACAGTAATTAAAACAGATAAAACATTACAAAGCAGCAATCAAAATAGCAGCAAATGAGGTTACATCTTAACACACTATTATGCTTAAAACTGTAAAATAATGCTCACCGAATGGGTATAGCAGGCAC
This sequence comes from Myotis yumanensis, assembly GCF_028538775.1. NCBI lineage: Eukaryota > Metazoa > Chordata > Mammalia > Chiroptera > Vespertilionidae > Myotis > Myotis yumanensis. The sequence continues at coordinate 104,276,711 of NW_027223753.1, read as the reverse complement.
CTGTGAAAGTGGTGCGGAACCTTGGTGGTGGCTTGGAGAAACCATACATGGAAATCATGGGGTGATACAAATTACTCTATCCCTCCCACCTCTGCCCTACTGTGTTCCCCTACAGGGGTGGCTGTTTACACCATGTTTTTGTTGATGGTGGATGAAACTCCCCTGTAATTTAGTGTAGCAAGGTTCTTGGTGGGGGGGCACTGCTGAAAGAAGCATTTTCTTTCTTTAAAAAATATTTTTTTTAACTGATTTCAGAGAGGAAGGAAAAGGGAGTTAGAGACAGAAACTTCAGTGTGAGAGAGAATCATTGTTTGGTTGCCTCCTGCACGCCTCCCCGACCCCCACCCCCCCAATGGGGCCTGAGCCCACAGCTCCAGGGGAGGATGGAATGTGGAAAAAGACTTTATTTGTGTAAAGTTACATTTCTTGGTTCAAAAGTCTCCTGCTCCTAAGCCAGTCCTGGAAAAGGTGAAGCTGGGAGTTTAGCAGAGTCAAAAACAGGTCCAGTGTCCAGAGTCTCAGTTCCATGTTGCAGCTAGGTCTAGTTCAGCATTGAGGCCTGATTAAAGTCCACCAGTCCATGTGTGGAGCCCAACGTGGCCATGCACCATGTGCGCAAGAGAGCCCAGCCCCCTGCAGCAGGAGTCACAGGAGCCAGGCACCCTGGAGCCCAGAGAGAGAGGAAGGGCCAAACTTCCTTTGGAAGTTTAGAAGTTTATATATTTAGATTCTCACATTTGCAGTGGCCACGCCCATTCTGGTGTTTGATTGATGGGCAGACAAGTAATCACCTTCCCATGTCATTCAGATCTTACTGGGCATGTGTCTAAACCACCTTTGTCTAGTTCCTTTCTCCATCAATCAGCAGAGAACAGACTTGGAGAATGTTAAATGCAGATTTTTGGCAAAGCTGTATAAATGGCATGCCTATATTTTTTGGTCTCCCCTTTCACTCCTTTCCTGGTAAATAATAACCAGGTTATTACAATGGCATCACTTTCATGTGTCTGTTTAGCCAGAAAGGGTTCCAGATGATGCAAATATCCCCTTTTTCCCCCAGAGGCTGTAACTAGAGTCTTCAGCCATATTTCCATGGCAGTTGATCATTTAAGTACTAGAAACAATCAAAGCATCAAAACCTCAGAAAGCATTCTGCCAAATGAAGTAGAAAAATCTTTGTCCTTCATCCCCAGCTCCCCCCACTGGGTCCAGAGACCCACACTATGTTTTTATTTATTTATTTATTTATTTATTTTTCCCACACTATGTTTTTAAACAACACTGGGTACTCTCCCATCCTGTCCAAACCTGAGCAAGCCTCTATGAGTCTTTACTAACAGATCTCACCAGTCTCATTTCACTTTCCCATGTTACTATAGGTTACTTGAAATGTCTTGTTTTAAGTGTGGAGGTCTTGGTGAGCATTCTGAACTGGGGAGCTAAAAATTCATTCTTTGTGCTATTGAAACTAGAGGCCCAGTGCACTGATTCATGCACCAGTGGGGTCCCTTGGCCTGGCCTGTGCCCTCTCACAATTAGGGAACCCTTGGGGGATGTCAGAGGCCCAGTGAATGGTTTGGGCCTGATCCCCATAGGCCAGGCCAAGGGACCCCACCAGTGCACTAATCTGTGCATGGGGCCTCTAGTATGCATATAAGATCTTTGGTTAATCTCTTCCTGTCCTTCCCCCTCCCCCTTCTCTCTGAGATTCATCAGTCTGTTCCATGTTTCCATGACTGTACATTGAGCATCTGCCCCCTGGTGGTTAGTGCACATCAAAGCTACCAGTGGAATGGTCGAACAGTCGAAACATTGGACACTTAGTATAATATATAAGGCCCAGCACGCGAAATTGCACAAGGCACCTCGCCTCCCATCCACAGTGTGAGAGCCACTGCTCAGGGGCCGGGGGAGGGCCCAAGAGGTGCTCCAGCACCTCCTGATGATTGGTCGTTATGTCGTGAGGGCGTGGTGACCATTTGCATATTAGCCTTTTATTATTATAGATATATGGGGACATATTTCCATGGAGATGCTGCTCTGTAACAATATATTGAGTCCTTTCAGAAACTGCTCTGTCCATTTTGGTCTACATCATCCTCAAAGGGTAGTGTTCCATTATGCCAGCATCTGCCTCTGCAGCCCTCGCACCCCCTGCACCTTGCTACTCTCTCCCACTGCAGCAAGACTAAACCAGTCAGGGTGCTCAACACTCCAAGCACTTCACACCCCAGTGCTTCCCCAACATGTTTTTTCCTAATATGACCTCTTTCTTTTGACTAGAAGATGTTTTCCATCTCAACTAGATTCATATGGAGTTAAACCTCCCCTTCTATCTGTCTTGTCCAGGTGCTAACTCCTCTTTAGGTAATTACCTATTTGCTGTCTGGCCCCTTCTATTACTCTGTGAACTTGCAGAGGTTAATAATTGTGCCCCAGAAAAGGGTTTGGCAGTAGCATGCAGTTGAATTTAACGGTTAAAGAGCATCAGACTGGATTTAGAACTAGATTTGGAGCTTAGGTCCATCACATTCTACATGAGTCCCCTAACTCTCAATTATCTCCTCTGTAAAATGGGAGCAACATAGTACTTACATCAGACATTCACTCATTTATTCAACAAATACTATTGTTAGATGGTCCTCTAGGTTCTGGGGATAGAGTAGAGAGGAGAAAAGACAAAGATCCCACTTTCATGGAGCTTGTATGGTAGGAAGAGTCACAGGTAGAAAACAAATAAGTATCTGTGCTCTTATCTGGTGATTATCTTAGATGAGTGTTGGGATAAAAAGTAAAGTGGAGAAATGGGACACTCTGAAGAGTTCTCTATTTTAGAAGGGAAAACCTTTTTGAAAAAGTAACTTTTAATAGGAGACCTCAATGGAGTAACTGTTTCAGTACAGAAGGTTCTAAGCAGAAAGAACAGTGAGCAAAAGGGCTTTCAGAAACACAAGAAAGCCCATGTGAATTAGTAGAGTGAGAAAGGTGCAGAGTTGTAGGAGATATAGGCAGGGGCTGAGATATGAAAGAGCGTGACAGTCATGGCAAAGAGTTGGCTTTATCATGAGGGTGATGGCAAACCATTGGGAGATTCTGAGCAAGGGAATAAGTTACAGGTTTCAATAAGCCCTAGATGGTTTGGCTCAGGGATAGAGGGTCAACCCTCGGACTGAAAGGTCACAGGTTCAATGCATGTACCTTGGTTGCAGGCTCAACCCTATGCCCTGGTTGGGGCATGTACAGGAGGCAACCAATCAATGTGTCTCTCTCACATCGATGTTTCCCTCTCTCTGTCTCACTCCCTTCCCTTCCACACTCTCTAAAAATTAATGGGGAAATATATCCTCGGGTAAGGATGAACAAAAATAAAATAAAATAATAATTTTATTATATTAATAAAATAAAATAATGAAATAAATGAATGGCTGCCTAAAGGATGTTTTAAAGAACACTTCACATATACCCAAGCTGAGAACACAGGGCTGAGGTAAGGAACTCTGAGGAAAGGGCCCACAGAGAGACTGGCAGAGAAAAGACTTCCTTTCTGCACAGCCTATCTTAGGCACATAATAACCATGTCAACACAACTTGGTGCATTGAATGATAAGGTTTTCTACTAAAAAAAAAGTGCAGATACTGGCTCATAAGAAATTAGCAAGTACAATCTTGAGTTGTTCTAAATGCTTGACAGAGATACACATGACCTGCCATGATGCTTTTGACTAACCTTTGGGTTCTTTATGAAAGTGGAAAGACCAGTAGTCACTAAGAAGTGGCTGTGAATATCTGCTAAGATAGCTGATGCAGTAGAAATGAAACAGTAGTTTGATGCTAAAACTGTTAATGTAAGGTTTTCTATAAGGGTCTCTATTTATTTATTTATTTTAAAATTTATCTTTATTGTTGAAAGTATCACATACTAGTATGTCTCCTTTCTTTCCCCATTAACTGCCTCCGCCCTGTACCTGCCCCCACTGCACTATTGTCTGTGTTCATGGGTTATGTATAGCCTATAGAATAAAAGCCTAATATGCAAATTGACTGAGTGGCAGAATGACCGGTCAGCAGGGGGTGGAGCCATCAAGCGGGCAGCACCAGGCCAGTCAAGGTGGGTGCCAGCAGGCAGAGGGAGGGGATGGTGATTGGGGGGCGGTGGTAGAGGGGCGATTGGGAGAGGGGGCTTAGCCATCAGTCAGACATCCCCCAAGGGCTCCTGGTCTGCACGAGGGCACAGTCTGGGCTGAGGGACCTCCCCCACAAGTACATGAATTTTTGTGCATTGGGCCACTAGTATGCATATAAGTTCTTTGGTTAATTTCTTCCATTATGCCCTCCACCTTTCCTGTGAAATTCATCAGTCAGTTGCATGTTTCAGTATCTATGGATCTATATTGTTTACTAGTTTATTTTGTTTGTTTTTTATTTCACATATGAGTGACATCATGTGATTCTTGTCTTTCCCTGACTGGCTTATTTCACTTAGCATAATACTCTCTAAGTCCTTCCATGATGTCTCAAAGGGTAAGAGATCCTGCTTTTTTATAGCTGCTATGTATCATAGTTTTTTATACATTCATATACTGGGCTGTTTCCAGATCTTAGCTATTGTAAATAGCGTTGCTGTGAACATAAGGGTGCATATATTCTTTCTGATTGCTGTTTTGGGATTCTTAGGATATATTCCTAGAAGTAGGATCACTGTGTCAAATGGCAGTTCCTTTTTAATTTTTTTGAGAACACTTCATACTGTTTTCCATAGTGGCTGCACCAGTCTGTGTTTCTACAGGCAGTGTAGCTAGGGTTCCCATTCTCCACATCCTGGCCAGCATTTGTCATTTGTTGATTTGTTAATGGTAGCTATCCTGGCAGGTGTGAGGTGATACATTATTGATATATTTTTTTAATATATTTTTATTGATTTTTTACAGAGAGGAAGGGAGAGAGATAGAGAGTTAGAAACATCGATGAGCGAGAAACATCGATCAGCTGCCTCCTGCACATCTCCTACTGGGGATGTGCCCACAACCCAGGTACATGCCCTTGACCGGAATCAAACCTGGAACCTTTCAGTCCTCAGGCCAACGCTCTATCCACTGAGCCAAACCGGTTTCGGCACATTATTGATATTTTAATTTGCATCTCTCTGATGATCAGTGACTTTGAGCATTTTTTCATGTCTCTTGGCCATCTGTATGTCTTCTTTGGAGAGTGTCTATTTGGGTCCTTTGTTCATTTTTTTATTGGGTTTTTTTGTCTTCCTTTTAGGTTTTTTGAGTTTTTTATATATTTTGGAAATTAACCCTTTACAGATGTACCATTGGTGAATATGTTCTCCCATACAGTGTGTACCCTTTTCATTTTGTTGATGGTTTCTTTTGTTGTGCAGAAGCTTTTCATTTGGATGTAGTCCCATTTGATTATTTCCTCCTTAGTTTCCTTTGCCATAGGAGATGTATGCCTAAACATATCGCTATGAGAGATGTCTGAGATTTTGCTACCTATGGTTTCTTCTAGGATTTTTATGGATTCATGACTTACATTTAAATATTTTATCTATTTTGAGTTTATTCTTTTTTTTAGTTTATTCTTGTGTATGGTGTAAGTTGGTGGTCTAGTTTCATTTTTTTGCATTGGTCTAATTAAATTTTCCCAACTTTCCCAGCATTTATTGAAGAGACTGTCTTGACTCCATTGTATGCTCTTGCCTCCTTTGTCAAATATTAATTAATTTAATGCAATGGCTTGGGTCTACTTATGGGTTTTCTGTTCTATTCCATTGATCTGTATGGCTGTTCTTATGCCAGTACCAAGCTGTTTTAATTAAAATGGCTTTGTAGTATAGTTTGATATCTGGTATTGTGATCCTCCTACTTTGTTCTTATTTCACAAGATTGCTGAGTCTATTCTGGGTCTCTTTTGGTTCCATATAAAGTTTTGGAGTATTTATTCTAGATCTGTGAAATATGCCATTGATACTTGTGTGGTTTCAGTTCCCCTCCCAAGAACTGGACATTCGTGGACTCCAGGTATTAGATAGAGAAGATATGAGAAGTCATTGGTGTATAGGAGAGAGGCTTTATTGCAGACCAAGTAGTCATTGCTACCAAGTAGCTATTAGACAAAGTAGTTCTTGCTAATACAGTAGCAAACACAGGAGCCATTGCTAACAAAGCTATTACACAAAGCAGTCCAGCCCTACATAAAAGCATCCTCGCCTCGGCTGGTCAGTAACACATCTTTATACCAACTTAGACAAAAGAGACTTTTTTCCAAATAAAGACATCAATATTTGGGTTATAGAAAGGTATGCCTGTGCATTTCATACAGTACAATCTCTGTGTCCTTGCTTTTGCACCTGCATATGAAAAATTGGCTTTGAACATCCAGCCTACTCTGGAAAGGGCTCCTACACTTAAATTGGCCTTGAACATCCAGTGTATTCTGATCAAGGTTCCCACAGTATTCTATAGATTGCTTTGGGTAGTATGGACATTTCAATTATGGTAATTCTTCTAATCTATGAACACAGCATATTCTTCTATTATTTTTAAGTTCCTCTATTTCTTTTTTCAATGACCTATAGTTTTCCAAGTACATGTCTTTTACCTCAGTGGTTAAGTTGATTCCAAGGTATCTTATTTTTTTGTTGCAATGATAAATGGTATTTTTTTTTAAATTTTTCTTTCTGAGAGTTCATTATTGGTGTATAAAAATGCCATTGATTTCTGGCTATTAATTTTGTATCCTGCTACATTGTTGAATTTGTTTATTAAATCTGGTAGTTTTTTGGTGGAGTCTTTAGGGTTTTCTATGTATAATCTGATGTCATCCATGTATAATGACAATTTTACTTCCTCCTTTCCAATTTGGATGCCTTCTAATTATTTTCTTGTCTGATTGCTATGGCTAGGACTTTTAGTAATATGTTGAATAAGAGTGGTAAAAGTGGACATTCTTGTCTTGTTCCTATTCTTAGGGAAAATGGTTTTAATTTTTGCCTATTGAGTATATTTTAGTGCTAATTCTAATTTGGTCTTGGGAGAATGTCAGTGTATCTTCCACTTAATCCACTGCCATCTTGGAATCCTTCTATTCCACCTTATTTACAGATGAACACTCCACTTTCCCTAGATAGTTCCAAACCTTTTTTTCATGTGCCTGAAACAAACAGCCTTTGAAGCACCAAAGAGCACCTATTAAACAGAGGATGAGAGTGATTCTCACCCATCCTACTAGTGAGTGGATATTGATGAAATTACCATGACTGTTTGCCACTTGGATAGACAGAAAGGAGGGCTCTGAGAAAGTGAGACTTCAGATGTATAAGTTTTGATGGAAAGGAGGGAAAATAAATATGAGAAAAGTAAAAGAAAAACTTATATAAATAAGAATATCTAGGATTCTGGTCAAGATGGCAATGTAAGTAAAAACTACACTCATATCCTCCCACAACCACATCAAAATTACAACTAAACCACAGAACAACCATTGTAATAAACATCTGAAATCTAGGTGAACAGAAGTCCTACAAATAAGGATTTAAAGCAAAAGCCATATTGAGATTAGTAAGAGGGGTGGAGACATGGAATGGGTGGTCCCACACCCACTCATCACAGATAAAAATCCGGAAGTTTTTCTTGGGTATACAGGTCCCCACTGAGGAGTAAGGGCTCCCAACCCCACACCAGGACCCCAAGCCCAGGATTCCAGTGACAGGAAGAGAAGTTCCCATATTTTCAGGCAGAGAAAATAATTCAGGATTGAAGCTGAGGGAGACAGAGGGCTGCTGGAGGCTTAAAGGGCCCACATATGGATTCCTCTTAAAGGGCCCATACATGCATTTACTTGGACTCACTTGCTCTGAGCTTCAGCACTGGAGCAGGCACCAGAGAATTATAGAGAGAAACTGAGTAGTCTTGCATCAGAGTGAGAGCTGAAGGGAAAGCTTTCTCCCAGACAGAAATGTTGGCACAGGCCATTATTCCTTTGCTGAGCCCTCCCAACCACACAGCAAGTAGGCCTGTATCCTATTTGAGTCTCCATCATCCAGGATAATACTGTTATCCCTGCACTGGTGTTTCCCTGAGACCCCACAACATCCAAATTGTAGGCCGTCCCAGCCATTTCCAGTGGCTTTTCCATACAAATGGCCTATCTTGGCTAATGCCTCAGACTTTCCTAAATTCTATAAAAATGAGTAGCTACTGGCCTCAGCATGCCATATACCTCTTTTTTTTCTTTTTTTATTGTTTAAAGTATTACACATAGTAGTACATATATCTCTTTTTTTCCCCATTGACCTTCCCTCAGCCTCCCCTAACCCCTGTCGCATGCCCTCATCACACCCACTCCCCAGTGTCTGTGTTCATTGGTTGTGCTTATATGCATGCATACAAGTCCTTCAGTTGATCTCTTTCCCCCCCTTCCAAACACTCCCCAGCCTTCCCACTGTAATTTGACAGTCTGTTCGATGCTTTACTGCCTCTGTATCTATCTTTTTGTTCATCACATTATAATGTTCTTTGTTTTACATAAATGAGTGAGATCATGTGGTATTTTTCTTTCATTGCCTGGCTTATTTCACTTAGCATAATGCTCTCCAGTTCCATCCATGATGCTGCAAATGATAAGAATTCCTTGTTTTTTATAGCAGCATAGTATTCCACTCATCTGCTGATGGGCATTTAGGCTGTTTCCAGATCTTAGCTATGGTGAATTATGCTGTAATGAACATAGGGGTGCATATACTCTTTCTCATTGGTGTTTCTGTTTTCTTGGGATATATTCCTAGAAGTGGGATCATGGGGTCAAATGGGAGTTACATGTTTAGTTTTTTGAGGAAACTCCATACTGTTCTCCACAGTGGCAACACCAGTCTTCAATCCCACCAGCAGTGCAAGAGGGTTCCTTTTTCTCCCCATCCTCACCAGCACTTGTCGTTTGCTGATTTGTTGATGATTGCCATTCTGACAGGTGTGAGATGGTACCACATTGTTGTTTTGATTTGCATCTCTCAGATAATTAGTGACTTTGAGCATGTTTTCTTATGTCTCTTGGCCTTCCTTCAGTCTTCTTTCAAAAATTATCTATTGAGGTCCGTTGCCCATTTTCTTATTGGATCATTTATCTTCCTTTTATTAAGTTGTATGAGTTCCCTGTAAACGTTGGATATTAAACCCTTATCGGTGATAACATTGGCAAATATGTTCTCCCATACAGTGGGCTTTCTTGTTGTTTTGTTGATGGTTTCTTTTGCTGTGCAGAAGCTTTTTATTTTGATGTAGTCCCATTTGTTTATTTTCTCTTTAGTTTCCATTGCCCTAGGAGCGGTATCAGTGAAGAAATTGCTTCGGCATATGTCTGAGATTTCGTGCTTGTAGATTCCTCTAGTATTTTTATGGTTTCCCATCTTATGTTTAAGTCCTTTATCCATTTTGAGTTTATTTTTGTGTATGGTGTAAGTTGGTGGTCTAGTTTCATTTTTTTGCATGTATCTGTCCAATTTTCCCAACACCATTTATTGAAGAGACTGTCTTGACTCCATTGTATGTTCATGCCTCCTTTGTCAAATATTAATTGAGCATAGTGGCTTGGGTCGATATCTGGGTTCTTTATTCTATTCCATTGGTCTATATGTCTGCTCTTTTTTTTTTAGCATATTAGGCTTTTATTATAAAAGAAATGATTTTGAAAAAGTACTTCAAATACCACCATGGAGGGGTAACCAATAATATTTTAACAAATATCCTTCAAGACATCTCTTTTTTTTTTAATTAAATTTTTATTGTTCAGATTACATTTGTTCCTCTTCCCCCCCCCCCATAACTTCCCTCCTTCCAGTTCCCACACCACCCTCCGCCCTCACTCCCCACCCACTGTCCTCATCCATAGGTGCACGATTTTAGTCCAGTCTCTTCCCGCATCTCCCAATCCCCTTTCCCTCCCAAGAATAGTCAGTCCATTCCCTTTCTATGTCCCTGATTCATTATAATCACCAGTTCATTCTGTACATCAGATTATTTATTCACTTGATTCTTAGATTCACTTGTTGATAGATGCATGTTTGTTGTTCACAATTTGTATCTTTACCTTTTTCTTCTTCCTCTTCTTAAAGGATACCTTTCAGTATTTCGTATAATACTGGTTTAGTGGTGATGAACTCCTTTAGCTTTTCCTTATCTGTGAAGCTCTTTATCTGACCTTCAATTCTGAATGATAGCTTTGCTGGATAAAGTAACCTTGGTTGTAGGTTCTTGGTATTCAGTACTTTGAATATTTCTTGCCATTCTCTTCTGGCCTGCAAAGTTTCTGTTGAGAAATCAGCTGAGAGTCATATGGGTATTCCCTTGTAGGTAATTGAGTCTCTTTCTCTTGCTGCTTTTAAGATTCTCTCTTTGTCTTTTGCTCTTGGCATTTTATTTATGATGTGTCTTGGTGTGGTCCTCTTTGGATTCCTTTTGTTTGGGGTTCTCTGCGCTTCTTGGACCTGTAAGTCCATTTCTTTCACCAGGTGGGGGAAGTTTTCTGCCATTATTTCTTCAAATAGGTTTTCAATATCTTGCTGTCTCTCATCTTCTGGCACCCCAATTATTCTGATATTAGTCCGCTTGAAACTGTCCCAGAGGCTCCTTACACTATCTTCACACTTTTGGATTCTTTTTTCATTTTGCTTTTCCAGTTGGGTGTCTTTTGCTTCTTCGAATTTCAAATCTTTGGTTTGATTCTTGTGCTCCTCTGGTCCGCTATTGGGTATAATATTCTTTATTTCAGTCCATGTGTGCTTACTTTCTAATTTCTTTATCGTAGCATCGAGGGTCTCATTAGTTTTCGTGAGGCTCTCCTCAAGTTTATTGCAAGCCCTCAAAATTGCGATTTTTAGCTCCATATCCTCCATTTCTGTCATGTTTTTTTGTCTCCACATCTCTTATGCTTTCTTGGTGCACCCCCTTGTGGTCTTTGTGCGCAGTCTTGTTCTAGTTAAGCCTTAATTGTTGTAGTTAATACTAGAGGGATTTGACCACCAGGCCGACTGGCTGTGAGAATCAGCTGTGGGAAAACTTCTGTCCTCTGGGGAGGTGCTAATCTAGCCTTTGCCTGAGGCGATCCGGCAAATGGCTCTGCGCAGGGCTTGGGCGGGGCGGGATCAACTGGGCGGCTGGAGGGAGCAGCTATGGCTGCTCTCAGTCTGTCCCCATGGGCTCTGCCTCTCTGTCCCAGCAACCGCTGCAAACCTCGGAGGGACCGTAGACAGACAGTCCCACTTCTCCCGTTTGAGTCTGGGTCCCTAGAGACTCGCCCGGATCTGTAGCCCAGAGTCTGAGACTCCCTCCTGATTGAAAACGACAACCACGCCCTCAGCCACCAGCCCGCTTTGCGCGCGCACCACTGCACCACTGTACCTTTAAATTTTTCACACTGCGCCTCCTCTGAGCCTCGTAATGCTGTTGTTTTTCCTTCTAGTTGAAGAGTCTCTCCTCAGCCAGCCTTCCTGTGGTTCTGGTTGATGTCCGTTCCGTCTTTTAGTTGTATTTTTGAAGTGGTTGTTTGGGGCAGCAGTCTCAGGTGTTTACCTATGCCGCCATCTTCCTATATGTCTGTTCTTGTGCCAGTACCAGGCTGTTTTGAGAACAGTGGCATAGTAATATAGCTTGAAATCTGGTTTTGAGGTCCCACCTACTTTGTTCTTCTCTCTCAGGATTGCTGTGGCTATTTGGGGTCTTTTATTAATCCAGATGAATTTTTGGAGAGTTCTTGCTAGGTCTGTGAAATATGACTTTGGTATTTTAATGGTGATTGCATTGAATCTATAAATTGCTTTGGGTAGTATGGACTTTTTAATGATGTTGATTCTACCAGTACATGAACATGGTATGTTCTTCCATCTGTTTATATCTTCCTCTATCTCTTTTTCAGTGTCCTATAGTTTTCCTCATATAGGTCTTTTACCTCTTCAGTTAAGTTTATTCCTAGGTAACTTAATTTTCTTGATCTGATGGTTAATGGGATTGCTTTTTTAGTCTCTCTTTCTGTAAGTTCACTATTGGTGTATAGAAATGCCATAGATTTCTTGGCATTAATTTTGTATCATGCTACATCACTAAATTCATTTATTAAGTCTAATAGTTTTTGATGGAGTCTTTAGGGTTTTTATGTACAATATCATGTCATCTGAGAATAAGGACAGTTTTACTTATTCTTTTACAATATGGATGCCTTTTATTTCTTCTTGTTGCTAATCACAATGGCTAATACTTCCAGTACTATGTCAAACAGGAGTGGTGAGAGTGGGCATCCCTGTCTTGTTCTTGTTCTTAGGGGAAATGGTGTTAGTTTTTGTCCATTGAGTATGATGTTGGCTGTGGATTTGTCATATATGGCTTTTATTATGTTGAGGTATGATCCTTCTATTCCCACCTTGTTGAGAGTTTTTTTTTTTTTATCAAAAATGAGTGTTGGATTTTGTCAAATGCTTTTTCTGCATAAATTGATATGACTATGTGGTTTTTTCTTTCAATTTGTTTATGTGATGTATCATGTTTATTGATTTGCAGATATTGTACCATCCTTGCATCCCTGGGATAAATCCTACTTGGTAATGCTGTATGATCTTTCTGATGTACTGCTGGATCCGATTTGCTAGAATTTTGTTGAGGATTTTGGCATCTATGTTCATGAGGGATATTGGCCTGTAATTCTCTTTCATTGTGTGTCTTTACCTGGTTTTGGTATTAGGGTGATGCTGGCTTCATAGAATGAGCTTGCAAGTGTTCCTTCCTCTTGAATTTTTTGTAGTAGTCTGAGGAGGATAGTTTTAGTTCTTCCTCGAATGTTTGGTAAAACTCCCCTGTGAAGCTGTCTGGCCCCGGGCTTTTGTTTGCTGGAAACTTTTTGATTACTGCTTCAATTTCTTCCATAGTTATTGGCCTATTGAGATTTTTTTATTCTTCCTGATAGAATTTTGGAAAGTTGTATTTTTCTAGGAATATGTCATTTCCTCAAGGTTGTCCAGTTTTTTGGAATAAGAGTTGTTCATAGTATTTTTTAATAATCCTTTGTATTTCTGTGGGGTCTGTTGTTATTTTACCTCTTTCATTTCTGATTTTGTTTATTTAGGTCCTCTCTCTTTTTTTCTTGGTGAGCCTGTCTAGATAGGTTCATCAATCTTGTTTATTGTTTCAAAGAACCAGCTCTTGGTTTTGTTGATCTTTTGTATAGTTTTCTTGGATTCCATGTCATTTATCTCTGCTCTGATCTTTATTATTTCCTTCCTTCTGACTACACTGGGCTTTTCTGTTGCTTTCTTCCTAACTCTTTGAGTTGTAGGGTTAGGTAATTTATTACCATTGTTTCTTGTTTTTTTGCAGTAGGCTTGTAGAGCTATGAACTTCCTTCTCAAGACTGCTTTTGCTGTGTTCCATAGGTTTTGGATAGTTGTGTTTTCATTGTCGTTTGTTGCCATGAAGTTTTTTATTTCTTCTTTGATCTCTGGTAATCCAGTCATTGTTTAATAACATGCTATTTAGTCTCTATGTGTTTGATTTTTTGTTATTGTTTTTATTATAGTTGATTTCCAGTTTTATGCCATTGTGATCTGCGAAGATGCTTGATATGATTTCTATCTTCTTGAATTTGAAGAGACTTTGCCTGTGACCCTATATATAGTCTATCTTTGAAAATGACCCATGTGCACTTGAGAAGAATGTATATTCTGTTTCTTTGGGGTGAAATGTTCAGAAGATGTCAATTAATTTCATCTGATCTAGTGAGTCATTTAGGATTGATGTTTCTTTGCTGATTTTTTTTAGAGGATTTGTCCAATGGTGATAGTGGGGTATTAAAGTCCCCTAGTGTGTTTGTATTGCTGTCAATCTCTCCCTTGATTCCTCCAGAAGGTTTTTTTTTTATGTATTTGGGTGCTCCCATATTGGGTGCGTATATGTTTATCAGAGTTATTTCTTCTTGTTGAATTTCTCCCTTTAGTATTATGAAATGGCATTCCTTATCTCTTTTTATGTCCTTCACTTTGAGATCTAATTTGTCAGATATAAGTATTGCTACCCCAGCTTTTTTTTTCATTTCCATTTGCCTGAAAAATCTTTTTCCATCCTTTCACCATCAGTCTGCGTGCATCTTTTTTTCTGAGGTGGGTTTTCTGTAGACAGCAGACATATGGGTCATGTTTTCCTATCCACTCAGTTACCCTATGTCTTTTGATTGGGGCATTTAATCCATTTACATTTAAAGTTATTATTGATAGGTACTTGTTTGTCACCATTTTTATTTTTTACCCCTGTGTTTCTTCTTCACTTCCTATTTCTTCTTTTAACAGGAGACCCTTTAGCATTTCTTGCATTGCTGGTTTGGTGGTAATAAACTCTCTTAGTCCTTTTCTGTCTGTGAAGCTCCTGATTTCACCCTCAATTTTGATTGATAGCCTTGCTGGCACAGTATTCTTGGATTCAGACCCTTGCTTTGCATGGCTTTGTATATTTTATTCCATTCCCTTCTTGCCTGATGTGTTTCTGTTGAGAAATCAGTTGCTAGTGTGATGGGGGATCCTTTGTAGGTAACTTTCTGTCTCTCTCTGGCCACTTTTAAGATTCTTACTTTGTGCTTGGTGTTTGCCAATTTAATTATAATGTGCCTTGATGTCTGTCTTTTGGGGTTCATCTTGTTTGGGACTCTGTGAGCTTCTTGGATTTGTGTGAGTTTTTTATTCCCTATATCAGGGAAGTTTTCTGTCATTATTTCTTCAAACAGGTTTTCTATTCCTTGCTCAGTTTCCTCTTCTTATGGCACCCCTATTATGTGGATGTGGTTTCATTTTGTGTTGTCCCAAAGTTCTCTTAGGCTCTCTTCCTGCTTTCAATTTTTTTTTTTTTTTTTTTTTGTGGAAGCTGCTCTGCTTGGGTATTTTTTTCTACCTTGTCTTCTAGCTCACTGATGCTGTCCTCTGCTTCTTCTAGTCTACTGTTGATACAGTGATGTCATTTTTCATGTCTTCTTGGTTCTTGTACATTTCCTCTTGGTTCTTACACATATTGTTGAATTTGTCTTCCATTCTTTTCATCCACCTTATGACCATTTCTCTGAATTCTTTCTCTGACAGGTTTCTCGCCTCCATTTTGTTTACTTCCATTTCTGGTAATGCCTGCTTTTCTTTCATATGCAGGCTGTTTCTTTGTCTCCCCATGATCTCTCTTCTTCAGGTGTCTGGTTATGTAGTTCTCTCTCTCCTGCATTGATTTAAAGGTACAAAATACAATGCAACAAGGCACAATGCACAAGACACTGAACACAAATGTATTCACAATACTAATAACCCCAAATAAAGGTGACCACCAGAGAAAAGAGAATTAGAGAATAAGAAAGAAAGAAGAAGAGAAAAAAATGGAGGAAAAAAAGGAGTGAAAAATGAAATTGGGAAAAGGAAAAAAGTAAGAGAGAAAAGAACAAGAATAAAAAAGAAGAGGGGAAAAACTATTTATATGGGGAGAAAACTTCCAATAGAACAGCCACTAATCCTAACAAATGCCAGTAACAAATACCTAGAGGTGAATGCAAACTATAAACAACAACTAATATCAAGCGAGGCAAGGGAAAACAGAAGCAAAAAACAAACAAAAAAACAAAAAGAAAAGGCAAAACAATCTCACAAGCAAGCATAAAAAAACCAATATAATCAACAATCAAGCAAACAACAACAAAAGGACAGAGAGAAAAATAATTTGGATAGTGAAGAAAGAGAAGAGAGAGGTGTGTATGGACTTAGAGCAGGGGACTGGAAATTAGATATATAAGTAGAGTGAAATTTTAACAGGAGTAAAAGAAGGAATAGGGAAAATTTAAAGCAGGAATAGGGTAGGAGAAACAGGACAACAAAAGGGGAAAAGTGAGGAAGAGAGGGTTGGCATAAGGTAAAGTTGAGATAGAGTAAAATGATGCTAAAGGAAATATGAAAATAGAATGTAGAACACTAATCTCAAAATAAAATAGAGAAAATAAAATCACACTTAAAAAAAGTTAAAATAATAGTAGTAATAATACTGATTAAAAATAAAAATGTAATATTTAAAAAGTTAAAATCAAGTGAGGAATAAAGAAAAAAATAGTTTCTTAAGTAAAAGATGAAAAAAATAAAAATGTGCAGTACTGTTCTGTTTGGCACACCTGTTTCCTAGTCAGGACAGGATTGAAGTTCCCTGAGTTCCACTGCTCCTCAGTGTTGTAGGCCACTGTCCTGATTTTTAAGCAGGCTGTACTTCTTTGTTTCTTATGCTCCTTTATTTGTGTTTACACAGGAGTCAATTTGTGATTCAACCCCTGGGTGGCAGTGTTTGTGGATTGACCTACGGGTCTATAGGTCTTCTCTAGCTAGTGTTTAGATTTTGTTTTCCCTGTGGCACTTAATTCTGGTTTGGGGGAATGAGCCGCCCCAGAGCTGGTTCTCTGATCTTTATTCCCTGCTCTGATCCCCAGGTTCCACAAAAACAACTTTCCCCTGCAGTTTCTTAGAGTGTCCCCAATTGGGTGATCCTATGTATTAGGCTTAGTAATCAAAAACAAGGTTTTAAAGAGGAAAAAGAGAGAGAGAGAGAGAGAGAGAGAGAGAGAGAGAGAGAGAGAAGAGCCAGAGTAAGTGCGCGAATTCCAGTGTTGCAGCGCAAGTCTGTGCAGTCTTTTTTCCCCTGGTGTCTAAGCAGCTGGCACACTGTTAAAATTTTTACGCTGCCCTTTTGTGCCCAGTTCAGCTATGGTTCCTTTTAGAGTTCCCTTCTGTTAGCAGCCCTGCAGATCCACTTCCACATTCACGGATCACGCTGGCCCCAACGGCTGCGGACTTTTCAGGGTGCAGACTTCCCTGGATCCTTCAGCTCCCGCATGCCCAGACCACAGACATCACCTTATCCCAGGCGAAATCTGACCTTTCCATGAGGAGGTGCAGCTCCTCTGAATCTGCGTGCTCACGCCACTTGGGGACCAGTGTTCCCGGGTTCACAGGTGTTCACTGGGTGCTGTTTTTGTAGATTCCCGGGATTTTCAGACTTCTGACAACATCCACTCTCCCCTTCAAGATGGCGCAGTCTCCGCATCAGAGCCAGTAGCTCCGGATCCCAGCAGTAGTGGAGGTTGCCCAGTCAGGGGAACCCCGTCTGGCAATCCCCCACAGTCTCCTGGAGTATAGCTCTCCCTCAACTCACAAACACTCCCCATGCGTGCGACCACACTCTCTCCCTTCATTCTCTTATGCACTATCTTGCAGTCTGCCTTCCCGTCGGCAGCCATATTTGGAATCCCACCACATACCTCTTGATAAGTGGTGCCTGGCACTAGTGGAAGCTGTCCTTGTTTCACAGCTTGGCCTCTCATGGGTATATCCAAGCTTAGTACAAGTAGCAGCCATCTTCAGATTTCTTTGTAGTTCATTCCAGATGGCCCCAGCCAGGGCACAGATGGAAGCTGAACTTGGCCTGTTAACTCCTGGGAGGCCCCAGAGCCAGTGCACCTGGTGGACATTTTCAGACCATATTGACGCACTAGCCAACCTCCTTCACAAGGCACACACTCAAAGGGTGGACTTAGCAGGCACCAGAGCCCCACTGAAGTAATTCCTACTCCATGGGGTTGGCCCCTGCACAGCTTACCCTTGACAGTGTTTGCAAGCAGTCCTCAAAACCAATTAGCCTGGGTGTAAATCCCTTCATCTGAGGTATCAACAACAATGAAGACTCAACTACAACAGGAAGGTATATATCTGGAGTACCCAGCTAGATTGATCAAGGAGGCTGTGCCACTGGACCAACCCTACAGGATACCTACTACATAAGACCACTTTACCAGATCAGGAGATGCAACAGCTCTACCTAATACATAGAATAAAACACAGGAAAACTGCCAAAATGAGACCAAGAAATATGTCCCAAATGAAAGAACAGAACAAAACTCCAGAAAAAGAACTAAACAAATTAGAAATAAGCAATCTACTAGATGCAGAGTTCAAAACACTAGTTATAATGATGCTAATGACCTTGGGGGGGAAAGTAGATGTACTTAGTGAGAACTTCAACAAAGCCATAGGAAACATAAAAGTGGAGATAGAAAACAAACATAAAAAAGAATTGGTCAGAAATAAAGAATATACTACAAAATAAAAAATACAATAGAATAAGACCTAAAACAGTACAGCAAAAAGATATATTCATCCATAGTTCATTGCAGCATTATTTACAATAGCCAAGATATGGAAGCAACCTAAGTCTCATCAGTGGAGTAGATGAAGCAGAGGATCAAATCAGATATTTGGAAGATAAGGATGTAGAAAACACCCAATCAGAACAGCAAAAGGAAAAAAAAAAACTACAGAAAAAGTGAAGATAGTATAAGGAAGCTCTGGGACAGCTTCAAGCATACCAACATTTTCATCATGGGGATGCCAGAAGGAGAAGAGAGAGAGCAAGAAATTGAGAACCTATGTGAAAAAAATTAATGACAGAAAACTTTATCCAGGTGAAGGAAGTGGACATACATATACAGGAAGGGCAGAGAGTCCCAAACAAGATGAACCCAAAGAGGCCCACACTAAGACACATCATAGTTAATATGGCAAAAGTTAAAGACAGAAACTTTACAGGCCAGAAGGGATCAACAAGAAATATTCAAAGTGCTGAAAAGCAAGGACCTACAATTAAGATTATTCTACTAAGCAAAGTTGTCATTTAGAATCAAAGAATAGATAGAGAGCTTTCCAGACAAAAAAGTTAAGAGTTCATCACCACCCAACCAGTATTAGAAGAAATGTTAAAAGGTATTCTTTATGAAGGAAAAAAAAAAGATAAAAAATGTGAATAGCCAAAACCGGTTTGGCTCGGTGGATAGAGCATCGGCCTGCGGACTGAAAGGTCCCGGGTTCGATTCCGGTCAAGGGCATGTACCTGGGTTGCAGGAGGCAGCTGATCGATGTTTCTCTCTCATCGATGTTTCTGGCTCTCTATCTCTCTCCCTTCCTCTCTGTAAAAAATCAATAAAATATATTTTAAAAAATGTGAATAACAAAATGGCAATAAACACATATTCTATATAATAAAAAAGAAACATGGAAATGGACCATCCCTCCACTATGCTCAAGCCACGCCCACCAGCCACCCCCACCAGCCAATCAGGAGTGAGTATGCAAATTAACCCAACTAAGATGGCAGCGGCCACGGAGCTGGAGTGAGCAGGAGACTTGGGTTGCCGCCTGCAATGGAGGAAGCCAAGCTTCCTGCCTGCCCTGGCCAGCCTTGGGCTCTGCTCAAGGCTACAAATTTTCAATTATAGAAGATAAATAAATCCCAGACACCTGCTTCCAGCCAGCCGTGGCATCCACTCAAGGCTACAAAGTTTTAATTATAGAAGATAAATAAATCCCAGGGGAAAAAAAAGAAAAGAAAAATAAAAGGGGTGGGGAGCTTGGGTCACCAGGGGGTGTGGCCAGCCTGAAAACGTCCATCAGCCCCTCACCCAGGCTGGCCAGGCACCCCATCTGGACCCTCACCCTGATCCAGGACACTTTTCAGGGCAAACCAGCCAGCCCCCACACCTGCTCTAGGCCTCTATTCTATATAATAAAAGGGTAATATGCAAATTGACCCTAACAGCAGAAAGACTGGGAATGAATGGTCACTATGACACACACTGACCACCACGGGGCAGATGCTCAATGAAGGAGCTGCCCCCTAGTGGTCAGTGCGCTCCCACAGGGGGAGCTCTGCTCAGCCACAAGCCAGGCTGATGGCTGCCAGCACAGTGGTGGTGGCAGGAGCCTCTCCAGCCCCCTCAGCAGTGTTAAGGAGGTCCAACTGCAGCTTAGGCCTGCTCTCCGCTGGCTAGTGGAGATCTCCCAAGGGCTCGCGGGTTGCCAGAGGGATGTCTGACTGCCAGCTTAGGCCAGATCCCCCAGGGAGCAGGCCTAAGCCAGCAGGTGGACATGCCCTGAGGGGTCCCAGACTGTGAGAGGGCAAGGCCAGGCTGAGGGATCCTCACCCCCAGTGCACAAATTTTTGTGCACCGGGCCTCTAGTTAGTCAATAATTACTTTTTTTTTCTTCTGTGCATCAGATTATTTATTCACTTGATGTTTAGATTCACTTGTTGATAGATGTGTATTTGTTGTTCATAATTTGTATCTTTACCTTTTTCTTCTTCTTCCTCTTCTTTTTTTAAAAATTGTTTTATTGCTTAAAGAATTACAAAGAGTATTACATATGTCTCATTTTTTTCCCACCACTGACAATCCCCTGGCCTCCCCTACCCCCCAGTGTCTTATGTCCATTGGTTATGCTTATATGAATGCATACAAGTCCTTTGGTTTATCTCTTACCGCCCCCCCCTCCTGCCCCCCAACCCTCCCCGGGCTTCCCGCTGTAGTTTGACAGTCTGTTCAAGGCTGCTCTGCCTCTGTATCTATTTTTGTTCATAAATTTATAATGGTCTTTATTATCCATAAATGAGTGAGATCATGTGGTGTTTTTCCTTCATTGATGGGCTTATTTCACTTAGCATAATGCTCTCCAGTTCCATCCATGCTGTTGCAAATGGTAAGAATTCCTTCTTTTTTACAGCAGCATAGTATTCCATCGTGTAGATGTACCACAATTTTCTAATCCATTCATCTACTGATAGGCACGTAGGGTGTTTCCAGATCTTAGCTATGGTGAATTGTGCTGCTATGAACATAGGGGTGCATATATCCTTTCTGATTGGTGTTTCTGTTTTCTTGGGATATATTCCTAGAAGTGGGATCACAGGGTCAAATGGGAGTTCTATTTTTAGTTTTTTGAGGAAACTCCATGCTGTCTTCCACAGTGGCTGCACCAGTCTGCATTCCCACCGGCAGTGCAAGAGTGTTCCTTTTTCTCCCCATCCTCGCCAGCACTTGTCGTTTGTTGATTTGTTGATGATAGCCATTCTGACAGGTGTGAGATGGTACCTCATTGTTGTTTTGACTTGCATTTCTCAGATGATTAGTGACTTTGAGCATGTTTTCATATGTCTCTTGGCTTTCTGAATGTCCTCTTTTGAAAAGTGTCTATTTAGGTCCTTTGCACATTTTATGATTGGATTCTTTATCTTCCTTTTGTTAAGGTGTATGAGTTCCCTATAAATGTTGGAGATTAAACCCTCATTGGTGATAACATTGGCAAATATGTTATCCCATGCAGTGGGCTTTCTTGTTGTTTTGTTGATAGTTTCTTTTGCTGTGCAGAAGCTTTTTATTTTGATGTAGTCCCATTTGTTTATTTTCTCTTTAGTTTCCAATGCCCTAGGAGCTGTATCGGTGAAGAAATTGCTTTGGCATATGTCTGAGATTTTGTTGCCTTTGGATTCTTTTAGTATTTTTATGGTTTCCCATCTTATGTTTAAGTCCTTTATCCATTTTGAGTTTATTTTTGTGTATGGTGTAAGTTGGTGGTCTAGTTTCAATTTTTTGCATGTATCTATCCAATTTTCCCAAAACCATTTATTGAAGAGACTGTCCTGACTCCATTGTATGTTCTTGCCTCCTTTGTCAAATATTAGTTGAGCATATTGCTTCGAGCCAATTTCTGGGCTCTCTATTCTATTCCATTGATCTATATGTCTGTTCTAGTGCCAGTACCAGGCAGTTTTGAGAACAATGGCTTTTTAATACAGCTTGATATCTGGTATTGAGATCCCACCTACTTTGTTCTTTCTCAGGATCGCTCAGCTATTTGGGGTCTTTTTTTATTCCAGATGAATTTTTGGAGAGTTAGTTCTAGGTCTGTGAAATATGCCGTTGTTATTTTAATGAGAAGTGCATTCAATTTATAGATTGCTTTGGGTAGTATGGACATTTTAATGATGCTCTTTCTACCAATCCAAGAACATGGTATGTTCTTCCATCTGTTTATGTCTTCCTCTATCTCTTTTTTCAACGTCCTGTAGTTTTCTGAGTAGAGGTCTTTTACCTCTTTAGTTAAGTTTATTCCTAGGTATCTTAATTTTTTTGGTGCGATGGTAAATGGGATTGCTTTTTAAGTCTCTCTTTCTGTAAGTTAACTATTGGTGTATAGAAATGCCATAGATTTCTTGTCATTAATTTTGTATCCTGCTACATTGCCAAATTCATTTATTAAGTCTAATAGTTTTTGATGGAGTCTTTAGGGTTTTTTATGTACAATATCATGTCATCTGCAAATAAGGACAGTTTTACTTCTTCTTTTCCAATTTGGATGCATTTTATTTCTTCTTCTTGTCTAATTGCAATGGCTAATACTTCCAGTACTATGTCAAACAGGAGTGGTGAGAGTGGGCATCCCTGTCTTGTTCTTGTTCTTAGGGGAAATGGTTTCAGTTTTTGCTCATTGAGTATGATGTTGGCTGTGGATTTGTCATATATGGCTTTTATTATGTTGAGGTATGATCCTTCTATTCCCACCTTGCTGAGAGTTTTTATCAAAAATGGGTTTTGGATTTTTTCAAATGCTTTTTCTGCATAAATTGATATGACTATGTGGTTTTTTCTTTCAATTTGTTTATGTGATGTATCACGTTTATTGATTTGGGGATATTGTACTACCCTTCCATCCCTGGGATAAATTCTACTTGGTCATGGTGTATGATCTTTCTGATGTACTGCTGGATCCGATTTGCTAAGATTTTGTTGAGGATTTTAGCATCTATGTTCATGAGGGATATTGGCCTGTAATTCTCTTTCATTGTGTGTCTTTACCTGGTTTTGGTATTAGGGTGATGCTGGCTTCATAGAATGAGCTTGCAAGTGTTCCTTCCTCTTGAATTTTTTGTAGTAGTCTGAGAAGTATAGGTTTTAGTTCTTCCTTGAATGTTTAGTAAAACTCCCCTATGAAGCTGTCTGGTCCTGGGCTTTTGTTTGTTGGAATCTTTTTGATGACTGCTTCAGTTTCTTCCATAGTTATTGGCCTATTGAGATTTTTAGATTCTTCCTGTTTGAGTTTTGGAATATTGTATTTTTCTAGGAATATGTCCATTTCCTCCAGGTTGTCTAGTTTGTTGGAGTAGAGTTGCCATAAGTATTTTTTAACAATCATTTATATTTCTGTGGGGTCTGTTGTTATGTTGCCTCTATCATTTCTGATTTTGTTTATTTGGGTCCTCTCTCTTTGCTTCTTGGTGAGCCTGGCTAGAGGTCCATCAATCTTGTTTATCTTTTCAAAGAACCAGCTCTTGGTTTCATTGATTTTATGTATCGTTTTTTTGGTCTCTATGTCATCTATTTCTGCTCTGATCTTTATTATCTCCTTCCGTCTGCTCACTCTGGGCTTTTCTTGTTGCTCTCTTTCTAATTCTTTGAGATACAGAGTTAGATGATTTACTACCATTATTTCTTGTTTTTTGAGATAGGCCTGTAGACCTATAAACTTCCCTCTCAGGACTGCTTTCATTGTGTCCCATAGGTTTTGGATTGCTGTGTTTTCATTGTCATTACTTTCCAGGATGTTTTTAATTTCTTCTTTGATCTGATTGGTAACCCAATCAATATGTAATAACATGCTATTCAGCTTCCAAGTGTTTGAGTATTTTGGGTTGCTTTTATTGTAGTTTATTTCTAATATTATGCCCTTGTGGACTGAGAAGATGCTTGGTATGATTTCAATCTTCTTGAATTTGGGGAGACTTTGTTTGTGATCCAATATGTGGTCTATTTTTGAAAATGTCCCATGAGCACTTGAGAAAAACGTATATTCCGTGGCTTTGGGGTGAAATGTTCTGAAGATGTCAGTTAAGTCCATCTGATCTAGTGAGTCATTTAGGATTGCTGTTTTTTTGCTGATTTTTCGTCCAGAGGATTTATCCAGTGATGTCAGTGGTGTATTAAAGTCCCCTCCTATGATTGTATTTTTGTGGATCTCTCCCTTGATAACTTCCAGGAGTTTTTTTTTGTTTTTTTTTTTAATGTATTTGGGTGCTCCTGCATTGGGTGCATATATGTTTATCAGGGTTATATCCTCTTGTTGTATCGATCCCTTTAGTATTATGAAATGCCCTTCCTTATCTCTTGTTATGGCCTTCACTTTGAGGTCTATTTTGTCTGATATAAGTATTGCTACCCAGCTTTTTTTTCATTTTCATTTGCCTGAAAGATATTTTTCCATCCTTTCACTTTCAGTCTGTGTGAGTTCCTTATTCTGAGGTGGGTCTCTTGTAGACAGCAAATATATGGGTCTTGTTTTTTTATCCATTCAGCCACTCGATGTCTTTTGATTGGACCATTTAGGCCTTTACGTTTAAAGTTATTATTTAAAAATACTTGTTTGTAGCCATTTCTATTTTTTGTGCCTGTTTTCTTTCTTAGCTTTTTATTTCTTCTTTTTACACCAGTCCCTTTAGCATTTCTTGCATTGTTGGCTTGGTGGTGATAAACTCACTTAGCCCTTTTTTGTCTGTGAAGCTTCTTATTTCCCCTTCAATTTTGAATGATAGCCTTGCTGGATAGAGTATTCTTGTATTCAGTCCTTTGCTTTGCACCACTTTGTAAATTTCCGTCCATTCTTTTCTGGCCTGATGTGTTTCTGTTGAGAAATCATTTGATAATCTAATGGGAGATCCCTTGTATGTAACTTTCCGTCTCTCTCTTGCAGCCTTTAAGATTCTCTCTTTGTCCTGAACATTTGCCATGGTAATTATGATGTGTCTTGGTGTGGGTCTTTTCTGGATCACCTTGTTTGGGACTCTGTGCTTGTGTGACTTTTTTCTTCCCCACCTCAGGGAAGTTTTCTGATATTATTCCTGCAAATAGGTTTTCTAACCCTTGTTCCTCTTTCTGTTGTTCTGGCACCCCTATTATTCGTATGTTGTTTTGTTTCATGTTGTCCCATAGCTCCCTTAGGCTCTCCTCCTGTCTTTTAAATTTTTTCTCTAATTGCTGTTGTTTAGGTGTGTTTTGTTTCCCTGTCTTCTAATTCGCTAATTTGGTCCTCCACTTCTCCTAGTCTAGTGTTGAAACTTTCAATGGTGTTTGTTTTTTTTTAATTAAATCTTTATTGTTCAGATTACATTTGTTCCTCTTCCCCCCGCCCCCATAACTCCCCTCCTTCTAGTTCCCGCCCCACCCTCCGCCTCACTCCCCACACACTGTCCTCATTCATAGGTGCACGATTTTTGTAAAGTCTCTACCCGCATCTCCCATTCCCCTTTCCCCCCCAAGAATAGTCAGTCCATTCCCTTTCTATGTCCCTGATTCATTAAAATCACCAGTTCATTCTGTACATCAGATTATTTATTCACTTGATTCTTAGATTCACTTGTTGATAGATGCATGTTTGTTGTTCACAATTTGTATCTTTACCTTTTTCTTCTTCCTCTTCTTAAAGGATACCTTTCAGCATTTCGTATAATACTGGTTTAGTGGTGATGAACTCCTTTAGCTTTTCCTTATCTGTGAAGCTCTTTATCTGACCTTCAATTCTGAATGATAGCTTTGTTGGATAAAGTAATCTTGGTTGTAGGTTCTTGGTATTCAGCACTTTGAATATTTCTTGCCATTCTCTTCTGGCCTGCAAAGTTTCTGTTGAGAAATCAGCTGACAGTCGTATGGGTATTCCCTTGTAGGTAATTGAGTCTCTTTCTCTTGCTGCTTTTAAGATTCTCTCTTTGTCTTTTGCTCTTGGCATTTTAATTATGATGTGTCTTGGTGTGGTCCTCTTTGGATTCCTATTGTTTGGGGTTCTCTGTGCTTCTTGGACCTGTAAGTCCATTTCTTTCACCAGGTGGGGGAAGTTTTCTGCCATTATTTCTTCAAATAGGTTTTCAATATCTTGCTGTCTCTCATCTTCTGGCACTCCTATAATTCTGATATTAGTCCGCTTGAAGCTGTCCCAGAGGCTCCTTACACTATCTTCACACTTTTGGATTCTTTTTACATTTTGCTTTTCCAGTTGGGTGTCTTTTGCTTCTTCGAATTTCAAATCTTTGGTTTGATTCTTGTGCTCCTCTGGTCTGCTATTGGGTATAATATTCTTTATTTCAGTCCATGTGTGCTTACTTTCTAATTTCTTTATCGTAGCATCGAGGGTCTCATTAGTTTTCGTGAGGCTCTCCTCAAGTTTATTGCAAGCCCTCAAAATTGCGATTTTTAGCTCCATATCCTCCATTTCTGTCATGTTTTTTTGTCTCCACATCTCTTATGCTTTCTTGGTGCACCCCCTTGTGGTCTTTGTGCGCAGTCTTGTTCTAGTTAAGCCTTAATTGTTGTAGTTAATACTAGAGGGATTTGACCACCAGGCCGACTGGCTGTGAGAATCAGCTGTGGGAAAACTTCTGTCCTCTGGGGAGGTGCTAATCTAGCCTTTGCCTGAGGCGATCCGGCAAATGGCTCTGCGCAGGGCTTGGGCGGGGCAGGATCAACTGGGCGGCTGGAGGGAGCAGCTATGGCTGCTCTCAGTCCGTCCCCATGGGCTCTGCCTCTCTGTCCCAGCAACCGCTGCAAACCTCGGAGGGACCGTAGCCAGACAGTGCCGCTTCTCCCGTTTGAGTCTGGGTCCCTAGAGACTCACCCGGATCTGTAGCCCAGAGTCTGAGACTCCCTCCTGATTGAAAATGACAACCGCGCCCTCAGCCACCAGCCTGCTTTGTGCGCGCACCACCGCACCACTGTACCTTTAAATTTTCCACACTGCGCCTCTTCTGAGCCTCGTAATGCTGTTGTTTTTCCTTCTAGTTGAAGAGTCTCTCCTCAGCCAGCCTTCCTGTGGTTCTGGTTGATGTCCGTTCCGTCTTTTAGTTGTATTTTTGAAGTGGTTGTTTGCAGCAGCAGTCTCAGGTGTTTACCTATGCCGCCATCTTCGATTCTCTCTCAATGGTGTTTTTTATTGCAGCTATATCACTCTTCATTTCTTCTTGGTTCTTACATAAGTTGTTGATTTTTTCATCTGTTTCTTCTTGACTTTTGCATAAGTTGTTGATTTTTTTCCTCCATCCGGTTTATGCACTCTAGGCCCCTTAATCTGAATTCTTCTTCTGACATGTTGCATGCCTCTGTTTCACTTAGCTGCTTTTCTGGTGAGTCCTCCTCTTCTTTCCTTTGGGGGTTTCTTTGTCTACCCATGTTTGATCTCCCCAAAAGATCTAGATGTTGAGTCATTCAGGGACTGCTCCTTGAGTGGCTGTGGCTCCTCGGACTGCAGTTGCTCCTTGGGAAGTTGTGGTAGCAGTTGCTCCTCAGTTGGCAGCAGCTCCTCTGGTGGGTGCTGTTCACAGTCGTGGTGGCTCCTCTGGCTGGTGGGGGGAGGCTTCTCACACAGCTGCTGTTCCTCAGACAGAGGGTGTGCTGATCACGAGGCTGCTGTTTCTTGGATGGGGGTGGGCTACACAAGTAGCAGCTATTCCTTGAACTTGGGCCGACTGCTCAAGTGGCTGCTCTTCCTTGAATGCGGGCTGGCTGCACGCTGCTGTTGTTCCTTTGATGTGGTGGGCTGCTTGTGGGGCTACTGCTCCTTAGACTTGGACGAGTTGATTGCAAGTCTGCTGCTCCTCAGACGGGGGTGGGCTGCTTTCGAGGATGCTGCTCTTTGTATAGGAATGAGCTGCATGTGTGGCTGCTCCTCCTCGGACGGGAAAGTGCCACTCACCCAGCTGCTGCTCATCGGTCAGGTGCAGGCTGTTGTGGCTCTGCTCCTCGGACTGGTGCATGCTGTGCAGGGCTGCCGCTTCTTGGATGTGGGTGGTCTTCTCATGTGGCTGCTGCTCCTTGGACCGGGGTGGGCTGCTTCTGCTCCTCGAATGGGGACGGGCCACTTGCAGAACTGCTGCTCCTCAGATGGGGGCAGGCTGCTCACACAGCTGCTGTTCCTCGGATTAGGTAGGCTGCTTGTGCGGCTGCTGCTGCTTGGACAAGGGCAAGATGCTTGCGCAGCTGCTGCTCCTCGGACTAGTGCAGGGTGTGGGCTGTGCACAGCTGCTGCTCCTCAGATGGGGTCGGGCTGCCCAGGGCTGCCGCTCCTCAGATGTAGGTAGACTGCTCGTGCGGCTGCTGCTCCTAGGACAGGTCGGACTGCTCACGTGGTTGCTGCTCCTCGGACGGGGAAGCGGGCCACTCACACAGCTGCTGCTCCTTGGACAGGGGCAGGCCACATGAGGCTGCTGCTCTTAGGCCCGAGGCAGGCTGCTCATGGGGCTGATGCTCCCTGGACAACAGCGCACTGCTCACGTGTCTGCTGCTCATGTGGTTGAAAAAATAATGTGAAAAGAAGTAGGAAATAAAAGAACAAACAAAAAAAGGAGAACAAAGAAAAAAGCAAAAAAAAAAAGCTAACAAAAATAAAAATGAAAAATTGAAATGTCATTCCTTTGGCTGGCTTAAGATCCCAGTTTTCTGGAATGTCTGTGATTTTTGTTGTTGTTGTTGTTGCTGGGACTCATCAATAATTACTTTAAATGTAAATGGATTAAATGCTCCAATCAAAAGATATAGGGTGGTTGAATGGATAATAAAACAAGATCCTTTTATATGTTGTCTACAAAAGACTCACTTCAGATCTGAAGACACACAGAGACTGAAAACAAAGGGATGGAAAAGGGTATTTTATGAAAATGGAAACAAATAACAACAACAACAAAAATGGAGGTAGTAATACTTATACCAGACAAAAATAGATTTTAAAACAAAGGCTATATAAAAAAAGACAAAGAAGGACCCAGCAATTTCACTTGTGGTTATTTAACCAAAAAAACACTAAATTTAAAAGACATATACAAGCATATGTTCATTGCAGCATTATTCCACGATATGGAAGCAACCTAAGTGTCCATCAATAGGTGATGGATAAAGAAGTGGTGCATGTATACAATGGAATATGACTCAGCCATAAAATAAAGAATGAAATCTTGCCATCTGTACAGCATGATGGATGTAGAGGGTATTGTGCTGAGAGAAATAAGTCAGACAGAGAAAGACAAATACCATATGCTTTCACTTATATGTATAATCTGGAAAATAAAATAAATAATCAAGCAGGACAGAAACAGATTCATAGATTCAGAGAACATTTTGACAGTTGCTAGGTGGGAGGAGGGTTGAGGAAATGGGTTATAAATGTGAAGGTTTTGAGAAGTACAAATCGGTAGTTACAGAATAATCACTGGGATTAAAAGTACAGCATAGGGAATATAATCAATAATACTACAATAACTATGTATGGTGTCAGATAAATATTAGACTTATCAAGATGATCACTTAGTAAGCTATATAAATATCTAATCATGGAACATACACCTGAAATTAATATAATATTGTGTGTCAATTGTAATTAAAAAATAAAAATTATTTAAACTAAAAAATTTGTGATTTATATCAGCACAGTGAAATCCTGCAGAGGGGTGAGTCTGCCTGAATGTGTACAGCACAAGGATGGATAGACTTTCTGACAACACAAAATGGAACTGAACTCAACTCAGTAAAAAGAATTCCCAGGAAGGGCACCATTGTTCTGCAGAACAACCCTCAAATATTATGCCAGGCTTATTTTAAGGCCTATTCTATATAAAAATATTTAAATAGCTGAAATGTTGCCAGGGAAGCTCCCTTGTGGGTGCATTGTTGACGTGGTTTTCTCTCGCGAAGTCCTCTGTGGCCTTTCTGAAATTTCACATCAAAGAGCGTCACTGTGTTCAGTGCCTTGGGAAGCAAGAGCTTGCTGAGGCCCTTGGCAAACTCTTTCAGGTTCTTACGTCTTATTTCATAAATAGCTTTATGTACCCAGTGGTATGTGTTCCCACCCTGCCAACAGTAAAAAATGGGAAAACCTCCCCAAATTCATGCAGCATTAGCATAGCAGCCATTAAAGAAAACATTAGAATGCCTTAAAGGCCCTTTTTTTCATACAGGAAATATGAAATCGCCATGTTTTCAGAGTTTGTAAAGTTCATAGGTGGGTCTCCCCTGTAGAGGAAAATAGAAAATGAAACTCAAATGTACTCTCGGCAGTCAACAGCCTGTGTGCCCCTGATTTCTTCACCATTCACTCCATTTTAACCACCCCTTTCCTGCTGTAAACAGTCTGCATATGGCTCCAAGGAGCATAAACTTGCAGCTGGCAGTGACTGATTCTGCTGCTCTGGAAAGCCATACCATCAGGGCAAGCTGAACTTAGCCCCAGGGTTTACTCTGAACTTTTGGACTTAACCTCAAAGTCAGATGTAGGTTTCAGAGTTTTGTAAGAGCCACCTCTGTTCCCACCCAGACCACCGTCTGCTTTGCCCTTGTGGATACATATCCCCCATAACTGCCTCTTCCCACCTACCAGGGCCCATGACAGATCTCTTAGCCTCCTTCTTGCCCTGGTTTTTGTGTCCTCTCCTTACCCTCTCTTTTTATTCACCTAATATTTATTGGGTGCTTTGTGGAATGAGGAGGTATGGTCCCCTGAATTTGACCCCTAACTGGGGGTGACAGGTTACATGTGTATAAAAGCTAATGACTCTACAAGCCATGGTATGACAGGTAAGCCACTATGAGGTCCCTCCAGCCTTTG
This sequence comes from Myotis yumanensis, assembly GCF_028538775.1. NCBI lineage: Eukaryota > Metazoa > Chordata > Mammalia > Chiroptera > Vespertilionidae > Myotis > Myotis yumanensis. Next base: position 104,246,203 of record NW_027223753.1, on the reverse strand, counting down.
CTCCTGAAACCCCCACAGCTCAGGCTTCTTTCTCGCCCAGTTCTCCTTCCTACTCCACCTTCTACCTGGTGCTGAGTTGTGGCGACTTCTCCTCCATGAACCTTTCCTGATCTGACAGAGAAAGATCCCTTGCTCCCTATGCCCCCATTGGACTCTGAAGGTTCAACAAGCTTAACCAGAAGCAGTGCAAGGCTATGGCTAGGAAGATGGGGTTAGAGGCTCACCTACTATGATCCCAGTGCCTGAATTCAGCCAGTGGTGTGACCCTCCCTAGTAACATGAGCCCCTGTGTCCTACAGCAATTCCTGGAGACAGTGGGTTGTGGCTCTGGAGGTGGCTTAGGGGGCTGAGGTACCCTGAGCTAGTCACTAGAGACTGGGGTCTTCTCCCTGATCTGAGATTCAAAAACCACATGGCTTGAGCAATCCTCATATCTGGTTTCCACAGTGGCTGAGGCAGGTGCTGGGTAGACCTGAGGGCCCCAAACCCTGGAGGTCATTGCAGGCTGAGAGTTTTGTAAAATAGTGTTCTGACTCTTTGTTAGATGACTAATTCTACTCTCTGAATGGGACTGGAGATCTGTGTTTTAAAAACTATCCAGGTGTTGTGAATCTCAGATACAGGTTTTGGACAAGGAGGCTAGATGATGGGTACAGGCTGGTCCACTGGGGAGCCTTCTTCTATAGAGTTCCCAGGACTTCCCTCCCAGCCCTATGATACGTGCACATGCAGGATGCTGCTAAGAACCTTCTTCACCTTTATCCTTAAACACGGAAGGCACTGCCACTCCCTCACAACCCTCTGCTCCATGAGGGAAGTGAAGAGGTTTCCCTGCCCCTTCATCCCTTCCCCATCACACATGGCAGACAGCAGAATGAATCACATCTGTGACTGATCCATGCTGGTTTCAACTGTATGGACCTGCTTAATTGTGTTGCCTGTATAATCATATTTTGCTTCATCCATTTGTCAAGCTGAGGAAGGTGGTTGTTTTACAAAAGCAGAGTTAATTAAATGTTTTGCACCAGCCTAGCCTTTCCTTTCCACATCTGCAGTATGCTTGTGTCCTATTTTCCCTGGAGGCCAGGAAAACAACTTAGTGAAAATGAAGGATCTATTGATTTACTATTGGAAAAGAAACTACTGAGCAAATGATCCCCCTCTATAATTTTCTAGTGACCTAAGCAAACCAACCATTTAACTTACAGAGAGTGGGCTTTCCAGTGCACTGGGCTCATATATCTCTCTGTACTATTCATGCTGTATGTTTATAGTCTTGCTCTTGATTGAAATTATTTTATAAACTGTCTTAAAAGCTACTTTTCTTCCCTGAATACAATAGATGTTTCTGGTAAATAAAGTCCTTTCATTGTATCCATCTCCAGTTTTCCAATTGAGAGTGGGGAATCCTTTCCCCAAGACCCATAGTAATGGGATTATACCATGCCTCCCCTCATTTAACCAAGGATCTCTCCTGGAATTTTTAAAATTTCAATTACAGTTGACATTCAATATTATATTAATTTAAGGTGTACAACAGAGTGAGTAGACATTTATATACCTTAGGAAGTAATCACCACAGTAAATCTAGAATTCTGACACCATAATTAGTTATTGCAGTATTATTTACTATATTTCCTATGCTGTATTTTACATCTTCGTGACTATTTTTATCATTGGCAATTTGTACTTAATCCCTTTCATCTTTTTCATCCAGTTTCCTACCTTGACCTACTTTTTTGTCTATTGAGCTGCCTGTGGCCTCTAATATCCTTCTAGTAGAGAACAGCTGTTTTCTGAGTTAAAGTCTTAGATCTTTAGCTCAATATAGCATCTCGGCTTCAAAAGAAGCAGGGTGCATTGACAGTCTGAGGGAGCTGGATCCAACAGGAATCTCCCTTCCTCCTGCCATCTGTGTCCACCATTACCATCTTGGAATCTGAGCCTGCAGTCACGGACTAGGGGATAGTCACAGTGGCTGTAGGAAGGAATGTGGGGAAATATGATTTGCCACAAGGAAATCAGGAAAATAGATTTGCCACAAGGAACACTGTGTCTTTGGGCAAATCATGTCACCTCTGGGGCCTTGGTGTCTGTTCCAGTGCTAATAGTCTATGATTCATATATATACACACTAGAGGCCTGGTGCATGAAATTTGTGCATGGGTAGGGTCCTTAGGCCTGGCCAGTGATCAGGGCTGATCTGTGGGGCAACAAGCGAGGTGATCAAGAGGCCCCCGCTGGCACCCACCATGGCTGGCCTGGCGCCGTCCATTCACCGGCCCCGCCCCCCACCCTCACCACTGGTCACCTCCCTCTGAGGGGCAATGGCAGGACAATCAGGGACCCCCCGCTCACACCCACCTTGGCTGGCCTGGGGCCTGCGGGCTGGGGGCAGCTCCTGCATTGAGTGTCTGCCCCATGGTGGTCAGTGTGTGTCACAGCAACTGTCGTTCTACTGGTCATTCCGCCATTTGGTCCATTTGCATATTAGGCTTTTATTATATACGATAGATATATATCTACTAGGGGCCCAGTGCTTGAATTTGTGCACCTTGAAAGGCACTGTGGGCCATGAGGCTACACTGGGCACAGGGGCATGTCTCGGCCCATCATCCGTGCCCCTGGCTGGCCCCTCCTGCCACGGTCCCTGGGTCCCTCTCGGCCAGCAGCTCCGTTCCCGCTGCCGCCGCTCCCACAAGCTGATGGCCCCGGCCCCACTTGCATCCATTGACAACACAAAGCAATTGGGGCCAGCGCCAACAGCGGGTGTGAGCAGGGCCAGCACTGTCAGTGGGTGAAAGCAGTTGCTGCTGCACTGACTGCCCCTCAGGAGCAGGGGAAGGTGGAGAATCCCTCAGGGGCAATTGGGGCCGGCAGTGGCTGCTTGCACCTGCTGATGGTGCCAAGCGATCAGGGCCAGCGCCAGGAGCCAGCACTGGGTGTGAGCAGCAGCTCCAGCACCAGCTACGGGTGTGAGCAGGGCTGGCGCCCACAGCAGACACAAGTGAAGGGCGGGACCATGGCGCACAGGAGCAAAGAATTTTCAGTAACCACCAGTGGCTCACCCCAATGATAGTGACTGGCGCCCACCGTGGTCTGGCGTTCCCCTCACCCACTCCACCATCTCACCATGACCAACGCCCGTCATGTTCCACGCTCTGCCACCTGCTGCCGATGCCTGCCATGTTTCCTGTGTGCCCCCTGGCAGTCAGTGCATGTCATAGCAACCGGTTGTTCGATTGTTCCACCGTTCTGTCTATTTGCATATTAGGGTTTTATATACACTGAGTGGCCAGATTATTACGACCACCTGACGTTTGTAGGCAAATTAGCTGTATACTGCATCATATGGGATATGGAAGCCAAAGGCCTGTTCGAACACCTTTGCTGTCTGCAGTTACCAAGATAAAATGTCTCCAATTTGCACAGGAACACAAGGATTGGACAGTCAAGCATTGGAAAAAAATCATGTGGTCTGATGAATCACGTTTCCAGTTGCATCATGCAGATGGCAGAGTGAGAATTTGGCAGAAACAGCATGAAAACATGCATCCCACATGCATGAGTACAACCCTTCAAGCTGGTGGGGGCAGTGTTATGGTTTGGGGCATGTTTTCCTGGCATGATTTGGGCCCTTTAATTCATGTGGAAGAACATCTGAATAGCACAACATATCTAAGTATCGTTGCTGATCAAGTTCATCCTATCATGTTGATGGCGTATCCCAATAGAGATGGCATCTTCCAACAAGACAATGTGCCATGCCACGGTGCTTGAATTGTGCAGGAGTGGTTTCAAGAACATGAGGGAGACTTTACCTGGCTTAGGTGGCCCCCACAATCACCAGATCTCAATCCAATTGAGCATTTGTGGGACGAAGTTAAAAGAGCCATCAGGCAGCTGGTTCCACAACCATCAAATCTCACAGAATTAGACAGTGCAATTCATCAGGCATGGTGTCAGATTCCTCGCATCACCTTTCAGCATCTCGTGGAGTTAATGCCAAGAAGAATCGCCACAGTATTGAAGGCAAAAAGTGGCCCAACGAAGTACTGATGGGGTGGTCATAATAATCTGGCCACTCAGTGTATATAGATATATATGTTTGTATTGATTTTTTTATACAGAGAGGATGGGAGAGGGAAAGATAGAAACATTCCATTGATTGGCTGCCCTTGCACACACCCTACTGAAGATCGAGCCCACAATCCGAGCATGTGCCCTGACTGGGAATCAAACCAGTGATCTCTTGGTATATGGGATGATGCTCAACCACTGAGCCACATATGCTGGGCCAGTCTATGATTCTTTCATTCAGAGTGTATGGAGCACCCGTTAAGTACTCAGCGCTGTGACTGGAGCAATAGTAGGGAGCGAGGCAGACCTTGTCCTGCCATCCTGGAGTTCCAAGTCAAGTACAAAGAGCAGGTTGAATCAAATGTGAGATGATGGTATTCCAACAAGAGTATGGTACACAATACTATGAGACGTACACACAACTCAGGGAGTGGAGGGAAGCATTGGGAAGGCAGTGACTTTGAGTGGACTCATTGGAGATGAGTTAGCTGGGAGGAGCATGGCTCCACATAGACCCCCACAGATGGAGGAGCAACACTGACAGACACACCGGCCTGTCCCAGCTGAGTTGCCCATGTTCCAGGATGAGCATTTTCCTTCCTTCTCAGTCAGTAAGGAACACACCAGCTGACCTCTAGATTGGAGATGGTCAGCCAGAATGCATCTATCCTGAATTACCACAAATAATAGTCAATGAAGAAAAAGTGCTTTATTTTGCTGTATTGGAACAAGAACAAGGGTGGCTGCATGTTCACTGCTTCCTCTTTCACCTGCATCATGAAGAGAGCAGGGAGAGGACTTTGCTTCTGCTAGGATTTTCACTGATCATCAGACTGCACTGGAAGGAGCTCAATGGAACAAGGCAGTAACTCTCCTATCATGTGCTGATGGACAGAGCAAGACCTAGTGGAGGCTGTTTTCCCTTTATAACACTTCCCACCTGAAGGCCTCAAAATAGTTTCTGAGCAGTGACAAGCAAAAGGGCCTCATGCCAATACTAAGTTCTCTCATAATAAATCCTCACAGGCCAGGGTCTAGCTCATTAGCCAGTTGGGGTAAGAGAGGGGCATGCCAGGGAAGGTGGCCATGCTATGAGCCTGGCAGCAATAGGACTAGACCTTATGCCCACCACCCAGTGCTCTCAAAACAAGACACCAAGTGTGGGCCTCAGATGGCTCAAACCTGCCTCTCCCTGCTCATGGGAGCCATGGGCAGGGCCTGGAGAGGTGCTGTAATGGCTGAACAGTATGAACTTAGAATAAGAGAAGGGCAGAGAGATTAGAGGTAAACAGGACAGGCCTGTCCTGAGCACAAGCAGGGCAGCAGGAAGTTAGGCTGGGCCGGGGACTGGGTAGTGAGGCATTGTTAAAGGATCACTGTCCATGTCTGTGACTTCTCTCTACATGTTCCTCTGGGTCTTTCCTTAGCCCCAGGGAGGGGGATGAAAAGGTATAAAAAGAGCAAAGCAATCCTGTTTGGGCATAGTTGGGTTAGCCCTCTAGATGGCTTGACTGAGGAGAAAAGAGAGAAAGGTTCTCAGTTTCAGACTGAGTGGCATTCAGGCTGGGCACCTTCAGGAGAGATCTAAATGGGGCTTCCTGCCATCCCTCAAATCCTGCTGCAGAAACCAGCCCCAGGCTCACACGCCCCTGGACCTCTCATTCCAAAGCCATATCTCCTGAAAAGCTCAATTTTATTTATTCATTTCTTTAAGATAATTTAATGAAAGTCTAATGTATCAGGCAATGTGTTAGATTCAAGGTAATGACATTTTTACTTGTTCCAACTTTAGAATTTCCAAAATTTTCTGTAATGAGTCTACAAATATTTTCAGATACCTGGGTTTTCTATAGAATTATATTTGGAAATGGAAATATGTAAGCTGAGCATTTTAATAGTATTAGCAAAATAAACAAATTATTATTACTTTTTAAAAAAGATTACTTGAAACTCTTACTTTAAAACCTTGGCTTTACTATCTTTTCACCATGAAAAATGCAAGCCCATTGGACTCAAACTCTCTCACAGTCTATTTACAATTCTTTCCCTCCAACTCAGAGAATCAGTGCAATGGGTTCACAATGAAGAAAAAAACGTATTTAAAAAGAAAAGACAGGAGTATTGAACATGGCAGCCTATGGGACAGCAGGCTACAAGATAGTGAGTGAGAGAGCAAAAGGAGAGGGTGTGGGTGTGCGGGGAGTGTCTGTATTTGTGAGTGAGGACAGTTATATTCCACATGACTGGTGGGGGCAGCCTCTACTACTGCTTAAATCTCTCCCGGAGTGGCCGGCTCTGCCACAGAGACCTTGCCATCTTGACGCAAGGGGAGTGGCTGGGATCGGAAGCCCAGCCTTACCTTCACCCAGAGAGATCTTAGATACCTCCCCGGACCCTACAGCTACAATGCCCAGGGACCAGCTGCCTCAGCTTCGAACCCTTGAACACAGAAATACCAGCCTCCCTGGCTGGGAGCACCTAAAATGTTTGTCCAGCGGGAGACAAGGTGGAGACCATATACATGGATGCATCCTGCATCTTCTCACAGAGCAAATAGCAGGAACAGCTGAATCAAATAACATCCACCCAGAATTGGTGAATTAAACAAAGCTGTCAATGCAGTAGAGAGAGAGAGCTATATAACCAGACACCCTGAGAGGAGTGATTATGGGGCGACAAAGAAACACCCCCCATATGAAAGAAAAGGAGGAATCACCAGAAAAGGAAGTAAACAAAATGGAGGCAAGCAACCTATGAAAGAAAAAATTCAGAGCAATGGTCATAAGGATGCTGAAAAGGATGGGAGACAAATTCAACAACATGTGTAAGAACCAAGAGGAAGTGAAGAAGAACCAAGAAGAAATGAAGAATGACATCGCTGCAATAAAGAACACAATAGAAAGCATCAACAGTAGACTAGAAGAAGTGAAGGATCACATCAGGGAGCTAGAAGACAAGGTAGGAAAAAACACACAAGCAGAGCAGCAACTGAAAAAATAACTTAAAAAACAGGAGGAGAGCCTAAGGTAACTTTGGGATAACATGAAATGAAACAATATCCACATAATAGGGGTGCCAGAAGGAGAGGAAACTAAGCAAGGAATAGAAAACCTATTTGAAGAAATAATGACAGAAAATTTCCCTGATATTGGGAAGAAAAAACTCACACAAGTCCAAGAGGCTCAGAGAGTCCCAAACAAGATGAACCCAAAAAGAATGACACCAAGGCACATTATAATTAAATTGGCAAACACCAGCAACAAAGTAAGAATCTTAAAGGCTGCCAGAGAGAGACAGAAAGTTACCTACAAGGGATCTCCCATCAGACTATTGACTGATTTCTCAACAGAAACACATCAGGACAGAAGGGAATGGGATGAAATATACAAAGTCATGCAAAGCAAGGGGCTGAATTCAAGAATACTATACCTATAAAAGCTATCAATCAAAATTGAAGGTGAAATCAGGAGCTTCAAAGACAAAAAAGGAATAAGGGAGTTTATTATCACCAAACCAGCAAAGCAAGAAATGCTAAAGGGTCTCCTGTAAAAAGAAGAAATAAGAAGGGAAGAAGGAACACAGGTATAAAGAATAAAAATGGTGACAAACAAGTACCTATCAATAATATCTTTAAATGTAAATGGATTAAAGCCCCAATCAAAAGACATAGGGTAGCTGAATGGATAAGAAAACATGACCCAAATATCTGCTGTCTACAGTAGACCCACCTCAGAACAAAGGACTCACACAGCTTGATAGTGAAGGGATGGAAAAAATTTTCAGATGAATGGAAATGGAAAAAAAGCTGAGGTAGCAATAGTTGTATCTGACAAATTAGACTTCAAAGTGAAGGCCAAAACAAGAGATAAGGAAGGCCACTTCATAATACTAAAGGGAGCAATTCAACAAGAAGATATAACTGGTAAACATATATGCACCCAACACAGGAGCACCCAAATACATAATAATACTTCTGGAAGATATCAAGGGAGAGATCGACAGCAATACAGTCATAGTAAGAGACTTTAATACCCCACTAGCGTCACTGGATAAATCCTCTAAACAAAAAATCAGCAAAGAAACATCAATCCTAAATGACTCACTAGATCAGATGGAATTAATTGACATCTTCAGTACATTTCACCCCAAAGCCACAGAATATACTTTCTTCTCAAGTGCACAATGGTAACTTTCAAAGATAGACCACATATTGGTGCACAGGCAAAGCCTCTTCAAATTCAAGAAGATAGAAATCATATCAAGCATCTTCTCAGATCACAAGGACATAAAATTAGAAATCAACTACAATAAACACAATGAAAAAAAATCAAACACTTTGAGGCTAAATAGCACCCTATTAAACATAGATTGGGTTTCCAAAGAGATCAAGGAAGCCGAAACCGGTTTGGCTCGGTGGATAGAGCGTCGGCCTGTGGACTGAGAGGTCTCAGGTTCGATTCCGGTCAAGGGCATGTACCTGGGTTGCGAGCACATCCCCAGTAGGAGGTGTGCAGGAGGCAGCTGATCAATGTTTCTCTCTCATCGATGTTTCTAACTCTCCATCCCTCTCCCCTCCTCTCTGTAAAAAATCAATAAAATATTTTTTTTTTTTTAAAGAGAGAGATCAAGGAAGAAATAAAAAGCATGCTGGCAACAAACGACAATGAAAACAGAACAATCCAAAATCTATGGGACACAGTAATTCAGTCTTGAGAGGGAAGTTCATAGCTCTACAGGCCTACCTCAAAAAAACAAGAAAAAATGGTAATAAATTATCTAACCCTACAAGTCAAAGAGTTAGAAAGAGAGCAACAAGAAAAGCCTAGAGTGAGCAGAAGGAAGGAAAAAATAAAGTTCAGAGCAGAAATAAATGACATAGAGAACAATAAAACAATACAAATATCAACAAAACCAAGAGCTGGTTCTTTGAAAGGACAAACAAGATTGATGAACCTCTAGCCAGGCTCACCAAGAAGCAAAGAGAGAGAACCCAAATAAACAAAATCAGAGCCGAACCGGTTTGGCTCAGTGGATAGAGCGTCGGCCTGCGGACTCAAGGGTCCCGGGTTCGATTCCGGTCAAGGGCATGTACCCTGGTTGCGGGCACATCCCCAGTGGGGGTGTGCAGGAGGCAGCTGATTGATCTTTCTCATCGATGTTTCTAACTCTCTATCCCTCTCCCTTCTTATCTGTGGAAAATCAATAAAATATATTTTAAAAAAAACAAACAAAAAAATCAGAAATGAAAGAGGTGAAGTAATAACTCATCCCATAAAAATGCAAAGGATTATGAAAAAATATATGAACAACTCTATTCCACTAAAATGGAGAACCTAGACAAAATGGTCATACTCTTAGAAAAATACAAGCTCCCATAACTCAATTAGGAAGAATCAAAAAACCTAAATAGGCCAATAACTAACTAAGAAATTGAAGCAGTGATCAAAAATTTTCCAGGAAACAAAAGCCCTGGTCCTGATGGCTTTCCAGGAGAATTCTACCAAGCATTCAAAGAACAACTAAAACCTATCCTCTTTAGACTATTCCAAAAAATTTAAGAGGAAGGCACACTTCCAAGCTCTTTCTATGAAGCCAGCATTACCCTAATCCCAAAACCAGATAAAGACACTGAAAAAAAGAGAACTACAAGCCAATATCCTTGATGAACATAGATGCTAAAATCCTCAACAAAATTCTAGCAAATCAGACCCAGCATTACATTAGAAAGATCATACACAATGACCAAGTGGGATTTATTCCAGGGATGCAAGGATGGTACAATATCCGCAAATCAATGAATATGATACATCACATAAACAAATTAAAAGACAAAAATCACATAATCATATCAATCAATGCAGAAAAAACATTTGACAAAATCCAACACCCTTTCCTGATAAAAACTCTCAGCAAAGTGGGAATAAAGGGATCATACCCCAACATCATAAAAGCCTTATATGCCAAACCTAAAGCAAACATCATACTCAATGGGCAAAAACTAAACTCATTTACCCTAAGAACAGGAACAATACAAGGATGCCTACTTTCATCACTCCTGTTCAATATAGTATTGGAAGTGCTAGCCATAGTGATCAGACAAGAAGAAGAAATAAAAGGCACCCAAATTGGAAAAGAAGAAATAAAACTGTCCTTGTTCTCAGATGCCATGATACTGTACATGGAAAACATCAAAGAGTCCATCAAAAAATAGTAGACCTAATAAATGAATTTGACAATACAGCAGGATACAAAATTAACACCCAGAAATCTATGGCTTTTTTACACACCAATAATGAACTCACAGAAAGAGAAACTTAAAAAAAATCCCATTTACCATTGAATCAAAAAAATTAAGATACCTAAGAATAAACTTAACTAAGGAGGTAAAAGACTTCTACTCCGAAAACTACAAGACATTCAAGAAAGAGATAGACGAAGACATAAACAAATGGAAGAACATACCATGTTCATGGATTGGTAGAATCAACATCATTAAAGTGTCCATACTACCCAAACTAATCTATATATTCAATGCAATCCCCATTAAAATACCAATGGCATATTTCAAAGATCTAGAACAAACTCTCCAAAAATTCATATGGAATAAAAAAAGACCCAGAATAGCCACAGCAATCCTGAGAAATAAGAACAAAGTTGGAGGGATCACAATACCAGATATCAAGCTATATTACCAAGCCATCGTTCTCAAAACTGCCTGGTACTGGCACAAGAACAGACATATAGACAGAACAGAGAATCCAGAAATTGGCCCAAGCCATTATGTGCAATTAATATTTGACAAAGGAGGCAAGAGTATACAATGGAATCAAGACAGTCTCTTCAATAAATGGTGCTGGGAAATTTCATCAGATACATGCAAAAAAAATGAAACTAGATCACTAACTTATAACATACACAAAAACAAACTCAAAATGGCTAAAGGACTTAAGTATAAGATGATAAATCATAAAAATCCCACAACACTCCATAGACAGCAAAACAGCAGACATATGCCATAGCAATGTCTTTACCGACACAGCTCCTAGGGCAATGGAGACTAAGGAGAAAATAAACAAACGGGACTACATCAAAATACAAAACTTCTACACAGCAAAATAAACCATCAACAAAACCACAAGAGAGCCCACTGCATGGCAGAGCACATTTGCCAATGCTATTTCAGATAAGGGTTTAATCTCCAAAATTTACAGAGAACTCATACAACTTAACAAAAGGAAGATAACAATCCAATCCAAAAATTGGCAAGGGACCTAAATAGACACTTTTCAAAAGAGGACATACAGAAAGCTAAGAGACATATGGAAACCTGCTCAAAGTCACTAATCATCAGAGAGATGCAAATCAAAACAACAATGACATACCATCTCCCATCTGTCAGAATGGCTATCATCAACAAATCAACAAATGACAAGTGTGGCAAGGATGTGGAGAAAAAGGAACCCTTGTGCACTGCTGGTGGGAATGCAGACTGGTGCAGCCACTGTGGAAGATAGTATGGAGTTTCCTCAAAAAACTAAAAATGGAACTCCCATTTGACCCAGTAATTCCACTTCTAGGACTGTATCCCAAGAGTCCAGAAACACCAATCAGAAAGGATATATGCACCCCTATGTTCATAGCAGCACAATTTACAATAGCTAGGATTTGGAAACAACCTAAGTGCCCATCATTAAGCAGATGAGTGGCTTAAAAAACTGTGGTACATCTACACAATGGAATACTACGCCACTATAAAAAAGAAGGAACGTTTACCATTTGCAACAGCATGGATGGAACTGGAGAGCATTATGCTAAGCGAAATAAGCCAGTCGGGGAAAGATAAATATCACATGATCTCACTCATATGTGGGATATAATGATCACAATAAACTGATGAACAAGAATAGATCCAGAGACAAATGGTAGGGGAGGTGGGGAGGGGGGTTAGAGAGCAACCAAAGGATTTGTATGAATGCATATTAGCATAACCAATGGGCACAGACACTGAGGCGGTGGGGGCTTGCCCAGGGTGGGAATGACTGGGAGGCGGGGGTCAATCGGGGGAACAGGAGACATATGTAAAACTTTAGACAATAAAAAGAAAAAAGAAAAGAAAAGATACATCAGCCACACATTCTATCCTCAAGTTGCTTATAAGACAGTCAGGTAGGAAAGAAAAGACATCCAAAATAGGATGTTTATAATATGAAATATATAAAATATTTTATTAAAAGACAAGATTGAAATATATGTTTTAAAGGGGATCTTGATAAGGGCCAAGGAGAAGCCAGTAGAAGTTGTTTAGTACAGCTGAAGGATGGGAAAGGTTGACAGAGAGGCACAGGAACCAAGCTTGAAAGAAAACAGGGTTCAGAACTGTAGCCAAGGGCAGTTGCTTAGTGACAGGGGAAGGGTTAGCATGATCCTGGAAGAGAGGTTGGAAAGGGTTCATGGTGTGGACCATGAGCTTGGTTAGGATGAATCCCAGAAGGCATGAAAAGATGGAGGTCAGTCTGAGAGAGCTGGGTATGGAGAGGTTATGGAGGGTGCTGGGACCAGGCATAGTTGAAAAGGGGAGGATCCTTTGCAGATGTTACAGAAGTATAGACCCTTCTATACAATCGGGAGAAAAGTCATCAAGACTGAGTCCTTTGATCTAGTCCAGTTAGATTTAGAAATGCTAGTCCAAGGGTTATTGTTAAGCAGAGTAAGGAGATGTTTAGGAGAGGGGGTTGAGATGCAATTTGAATTAGGGTTGTCCAAGTAGGCTTAATGAGACTTGAGGGAGAGGAAAGAGGAAAAGAATTTTAGTAGAGGGAACAACATATGCAAACACTGTAAGATGAGAATTTGCTTGTCACGTTGGAGGAACATCAAGTAGCTGATGTGGCCAAAGGAGAGGGCTGAGGTTGGAGAAATAATGGTGGTGCGAAGGTCATATAGGGCCTTGCAGGATATCATAAGGACTTTCCTTTTTACTTTGAAAAAGCTAAGGAGTCACTGCAGGGTTTGCCAAGAAGGGAGATTTGCTTTCACTGAAATCCTTTGCCTGCTGTCCTGGGAAAAAATGCTATAGGGGACAAAGGTGGAGGCTGGGAATCAAGTTAAAAGACAAGTGAAAGGATCTGAGCAAACCAACCATAATGCATTATTCTGTGCACTGTGTAGTGATAAGAACAGGCTGGAGCACAGAGCAGGAGTGCAGCCACTTCTTCTAGGGAAGCCTTCTCAGCACCATGACTTTTGAATTGGAGAAAGGGGGTTTGGAGAAGGGAGGAAGGTAGCAAGAGGTGAGACAGGAAATTTTTGTGGCATCAGGTTATGAAAAGTCTTGAAGCTGGGGTAGTTGCTTGTTATCAAACCAGGAAAGTAACCATCTGTGCAGCATAAACAAATCTGGTCTTTGTCTCACATGTCAAAAAATATGGAGGATGCAGCTCAGAACTGCTGCAGAAAGATGATGATGACAACAGTGCCTCAGGCTCTGTCCATCATCCTTGGCATGGTAATAAGAGACTCCCCAGATCCGTGTTCTAGGAAGTAAGAAGAGGGAAGAAAGCTTACGCAGTCTTGAATCAGTCACATGCATCCCATTTTTCAAACCAGGAGAGCAAATCTCCTAGAATCCCTACCCAACAGACTTCTGCTTATGTATATTTGGCCCAACTGGGTCACATGACCATCCCTACCTGAACTGTGGCTGGGCAGAGGGGCCAGTGGACCAAGTGTGTTAGTGACTAGCAATGCTGCTCACAGCTGATGCCAGTGAGCAGGGTACTTCCCCAGAAGGCCACACCCAGGTAGGCAGCTGGAGCTCTCAAGTCTTCCTTTTCTGTGTCTGTGAACATCACTGATGTGGCAGTGGAGTCTAGCTTTTGTGCACCTTTGAGACCTGCCTCTCTGGAGAAGAGGGATATGTGAGGTACCGAACACTCAAAACTTCCCTGAGACTCAGGACTCACTTCTGTCTGGTCTTTATCAGAAGAGGGCTTTATCCTATCAGCCTAAGTGATGAAACCTGATGGCACATGTGGGGGTCATGGCAGTGTGGGACAAGTCACACTGTTAGTCAGTGAAGCTTGATTTCAGTGGCCACAACCTGCTCTTCCCAATCCCAGGTACCTACTGATCATCTCTCTTCATCCTCTTTCCAACTCTGTTTTCCAAGGGTTTTGATAAAGCCATTAACCCTGAAGAGTAATGACTTATAGACTAAAATTGCCCCATCCTGGGTGTGTCCTCATTTTCATAGTTGCCAACCCCCTTGTGGCTCAGCCCCAGTGTGGCAGGGATAGGGCATCACAGCATCTAGTTTCTATTTCTAGCTCTGCCTCTCACTACCCAGTGAACCATATACCTGTGGGCCTTAGTTCCCTCATCTGTAAATGACAGATGTGGAGGAGATGACCTCTGACTCAGGGTCTGCACTAGCTGGGCATGGACACAGGTCATCTGTGACTCTGGCTTTGGCTGGGGCTTAGCTGCCACCATGGGTTCCTGCAGAGGTTTCATTCTCTGCTCTCCCTGACGACCAGGACCCACACCCTGCTCTCCCTCCACAGGGGTGATTTCCATCAGCTGTGCACTTTTCCTCCCAGACCTCTACCTGTCTCCCACTGAACATGGGTATTTGGGTGTAGATAGCCATGGAAGCAGTTGCCTTTGGTGTCATCCACTAGACCTTCAACTTGCTGGGGACAGGGATATGTCTGGGTCATATGGCACTTCTGGCATCCAACACAGCGCTGGCACGTAGCAGGCACTAAATAAGTGTTTGTAAAGATAAACTGACTAGCTGTGGTCAAAAAGGTCGCAGGAAGTCTTCTCTCTCTACTCATCTCCTTGCAAATAGGCTCAGCTTTTTTGTCTTCACCTTTTCCTGCCTTCCCTCCTCCAGCTTCCTAGTGCCAGACAAAGCTTTCTTCACACATGGTAAGAGTATAAAGTCCCAAGTAGGTCCTCACCCAAACATCATCCAAACATGCTCGCATTCTACACAGCTGCCTGAGTTACCATTTTATTCAGTTCTGGGTTTAAAGATATTACTGGTTTAAATGTCCCATTAATAATAACAAATTCTTGTAACTTTCCAAGTGCTTTCATTGATTCTACCCCAGATCTCTTGAGAGAGATAGTTTCTCAAGCCAATATCAAGCTGTGTCATCTATGAGATGAGCTGAAAGCCAGCTAAGAGACCCTGGGGAAAGGAGCCTCAGCAGACATGCCCAAGAGAAGTATCAGTATTAAGTTCCCATAGCCAGGCATGGAACAAGGATAAAAGATAAAATAGCAGAAGCCTGACACATTCTACCAGTGCTGCGCCATTGCCTTATACTAGTTAATCACAAAATGATGGGCTCAGTTGTGGTACTTATGTCCAGCCCTATGTTTCTAAAACCATGATTTCCCTCTACCTGCCCTTCACCCCTTCCCATCTCCTTTTTCATCATACACCACTTGTCCTTGTTCAACTACTTGACCTTCTACTATAAGTTGCTTCAATTCCTATTTTGTAAAAGGAGAGGGTATAAGTAAGAAGTACCTGGCATGGTGATTATTAGGGACAATTTACTCCTTACATAAAATGCCCTAATGCAATAGAAGGAGATCTGAGAATATTTTTCAATACCTAAAAAGTAGCCTAAATATCTAACTTTAAAAAATAATATTAGTTATGTAGCAAAATATGGTGGTTCCTTTTCTTATTTAGAATCTGCAACCACATAAGAAAGTAAGGATGACTTCAATAATCTGTTATGTGCATGAATGTATTACACAAGCATAAGTTTTGCCATCATTTCCATGTATATTTTCTAGGTAGTTAACTACTTCATGCTTTAGCCTGGTACAGAGTAAGCAAATGGGACACTCTCCAGGAATTTCATCAGTGTTGATTGTCTATCAGGATATGAAGAAATTACTTTTCCAATCTCTCTTACTTCATTTTTATGGATTTGAAAAAATTAGTCTAACCTTGGGTTAGCAGTCATCATGTTTTGTAGATACTGGTAGACTGCAGTGGCTGGAGGCATGGGCTCCAGATCAGCTGCATGGGTTTGACTCCCAACTCCATCACTTACAAGTTCTATAGACATGGTCTAATTACTCAACCTCTTGGCACCTCCCTTGTATCTTCTGTAAATTGATGATTATAATAGAAACTACCTTAGAGGGTCATTGAGAGGATTACATGAGTTAATATGTGGACAGAGTGTACAGTACTTAAAACAGTGCCTGACACATAATAAATACCCTATAAGTGTTAATTCTTATAATAAGTAATAATTTCAATTTCTAGTGCTTTTTTCAGCATAGTATTGCTTATCTAAATTATTAGCTTCCTTCAAACAGGCTATCCATATGATCATAAAATGTCTAATTAACCTGGAGAGAAAATAGGTTCTCATGCATGTTGCATGTGTGTGTATGTTTAGAAAATATTAAGAATATGAGTCTACATTGATACAAAATAATTTATGGATGAACAAGGGCAAAAAAGGCTGGGGAAGGGAACTAGGAGGTGGGGAAAAGGCCAGAAACTTGCTGACACATTTTTCAGAAATGGAGAATTAATGAACTTTGAGCTGGGTATTTTAAGAAAAGATACTGAAAGATTTCCACAAGATGCTTTTAATAAATCCAGATCAGCTTGGAAATTTCCAGTGGCTTATTTGTGAAGGACCAAAATAGTGCCACACCAGTGACTGAATATGAAAGTGTTGATTACAATACTTTTTTTAGTAGTTCATATCCTTGAGAGTAAAGTATATGCTATGACCTGAGCTTGTAATAGTCAGTAAACAGCTAATTACATTTACATTATATTGTGTTTTTCAATTGTTAATTATAATAACAACTCAACAAAAATTTGCCAGGTCATACATCTGTGAAGTTTAAAAGGGAAAATTGCCTTTTGTTTCAGCAAGGATGTAATTGATTCTTGGGCATTTAATGACATAATACTAGTTGCTGCCCGCTCTTCTTTCTTCCCTCAAACAGCTGACACCATTATGTCACTGATATAAATGGAATCTTAAAGGTGCATCAAAATTTCTGTGTCTTTCAAGAAAAAAATAAAAAGCCAGTGTGGCTCTTTAGTTTGGGACAGGGGTATATTTGAGTGGGCACCCCAGGGCCAAGTTTAGAATTTAGGTCAACTGGAATTTTCCACGGTTTTCCATGAGTTTTCCATAAGGTGGAGTGGAGCCCACTTTGTCATGTCAGCAACGGTCACTGTGAACCTTTAAAATATTTTAAAGCAACATGTTAAAAGACTGCCAAATGAGAGTGCAGAGGATTTGTCAGAGCCATCTGCTCAGGTGTCAACCCAAGCTAACTGGAAGAAAACACAGGTATTTAAGACTGAATTTTATTAGTGGAGATGGACCCAGAAAATATACATCAAATGATAACTTGAAAAATATTAGCCTTACTCCTTGCTCCCCCCAACTCAACCCTTTTATTGCAGCCTGATAGAAAGTATCCAAACGGAAGAAAAGTAATAAATTTAGAGAGTTAACATCAAACTGCAACCTGTATTTCCTTTTCAACATTGTTTCAATTTCAATTTTAAAACTTCCATTTTAAATTTAATTAGCCACTTTGGGTAATAGATATACTTTAATTCTTTGTAGTGGTATAATAAAACTTTATTGTCTAAAGTTTTACATATGTCTCCTTTTTCCCTGATTGACACCCCCCACCTCTGCCATTCCCACCCTGGGCAAGCCCCCACTGCCCCAGTGTCTGTGCCCATTGGTTATGCTAATAAGCATGCATACAAGTCCTTTGGTTGCTCTCTAACCCCCCTCCCCACCTCCCCTACCATTTGTCTCTGGATCTATTCTTGTTCATCAGTTTATTGTGATCATTATATCCCACATATGAGTGAGATCATGTGATATTTATCTTTCCCCGACTGGCTTATTTCGCTTAGCATAATGCTCTCCAGTTCCATCCATGCTGTTGCAAATGGTAAACGTTCCTTCTTTTTTATAGTGGCATAGTATTCCATTGTGTAGATGTACCACAGTTTTTTAAGCCACTCATCTGCTCCTTGGGTGGCAGTGGCTCCTCAGGCTGCGGTTGCTCCTTGGGTGGTCACAGCAGCCACTGCTCCTCAGTTGGCAGTGGCTCCTCTGGTGGGTGCTGTTGCAGCAGTGGTGGTCCCTCTGGCTGGTGGGGGGAGGCTGCTCACCCAGCTGCTGCTCCTCAGATGGAGGTGGGTTTTGTGTGGCTGCCACTCCTCGGATGGGGGCAGGCTGCTTGCGTGGCTGCTGCTCCTCAGACAGGGCGGACTGCTCACGTGGCTGCTGCTCCTTGGATGTGGGCCCAGGGTGGCTGGAGACTTGATGACCGTGGGACCACAGCCAAGGTAGTAGGTCCCTGGCAAGGGTGGCTGTAGATTCCCAGGTATTATCTGAGGGCTGGGCTCCCAGTTACAGCAGCTCTCCCCTTCAAAAAGTTGAGGCCTCTGATGAAGAGCCAGCCTCCCGACACTGTTTGCAATGGTAGCAGAGGCTGCCTAGTTAGGTGAGCTCAGTTAGCCTGCCCCAAAGTTCCTGCAGTATCTAACTTTGCCTCACACAAACACGCACACACACACACACACACACACACACACACACACACCACAACCACACACTCCTCTTTTTCTCCCTCACTCACTCATGCTCTCTCCCTCACTGCCGCCTTCTTCTTGCCTCTGTAGTTGGGTCTGGAGTGTTATTGACCTGTTCGTGGATGGAGTTTCCTCTCCAGGTGTATAGTTATGTGGCTTGCTGTCTAGCATATTGGCCGGACAGGATAAAATTCACCTCTACAAGACTATATATATATATATATATATATATATATATATATATATATATTTGGAGAAAACACCACAGAACAAACAGATAAACCAAAAAAATGCAAACAACAAACACCCAGCAAAGATGGCTGTAGAGGCTGAGCTTATATACAGAAAATAAGGTTAAGAATTGGATGAATATGGGGAGGACCTCAGTTCAGTATAGAGGAAGTAGAAAGGGGATGAATGGATAAGAAGAAAGAGAATGAGAAGAAAATAATAATAATAAATTTACAAAAAAAATGGATTTTAAAAATGATATAAAAAATAGCAAATAAAATAAAATAGAATGATGGAAAATAATGCGAAAAGAAATAGAAAATAAAGCAAAAAACAAAAAGAAAGGAAAATAAAGAAAAAAATAACAAAATAACAAAATAATAATAAAATTAAATTAAAATTAAAATAAAAAAGTGAACTCTCGTTCCCTTTGCTGGTTTAAAATCCCAGTCTTCTGTACTGTCTGCGGTTTCTTAGTTTCCTGTTGCTGGGACTGAAGGCCTCTCTTTAGACCAGTCCCTGTGGACTCTCAGGGACTATTCAGATTTTTTAAAAATTCTTTGTACCATTTAGGGTGTATTCTGAGTGTGGCCGTATTGGTTGCCTGGAGATTGGAGGGAGGGGCTATCTCTTCAGGAGAAAATGGCTGCCAAGGTCCCGGGCTCAGGTATGACTCAGCACCAGACTCACTGCCACTTCTCCTGGACCCTCTCCTCTCCCCAGCCTCTCCCCAGACTCCACGAGTCCTCACGTTCTCCTGCACCTCAGCCATCGGTGAATGTCCGTATCTGAAAGGTCCTATGAACTAGGTTCAGTGAAGCAAAGCACAGGCCACAGAGGGGGGAAAGACTGTGCCTCTGTGAGCTCCTCTCCTATCAGCACTGCGTGGTCTGGTCAGCCCTTTAGGCTGCCCCCTCTGGGCTCAGTCTTTTGTGACCCAGATCTGGTGGACCCAGATCTAGAATCCCCTGCCACCAGCAGTCCTGTGGACCTCCTTTCCACAGTCAGATGCTGTGCCTGTCCCAAGGGATGTGGCTCAGGGTCATGCAGTTTCCCTCTGACGCTCTGGGCTCAAAGGTCTGGCAGACCCTCCAGCCCAGATCCTCGATTTTACCTTTTTCCAGGGGTCCTCTGCCCTTCCCAGCTGCAAATTGTCTCACCAGCTGAGTCTCCTTCGCCAATTTGGGGTGGATGTTACTTGATTCAGCTGTTCATTCTATCTGCTCCGGGACAAGGCTTGGGACACGTCCATCTATTCCACCACCATTTTGTCCCTTTGGGGCCAGGAATTCTACTTTAACCAAGGGCGATGCTTTAACATGCCCTCCTTCCCTGCCCATCTCTGTCCCCAGTCCTGTGGGGTCTCTCCCTCCCTCCCCTCCTTCTAACTTGGTGGGCCCTGCTCTGCCCCCTCCTCCTGCAACCTCCTGTCTGCAGCCTCCCCCTTTCTCCTCGGGGGGCGGAGTACCCCAAAAGCTGTGCAGGGTGGGCTGGGGCTGTGTAGGGCAGGGCAGAGCTGTGCGGGGAAGGAGAGGCAATGTGGGCAAGGCAGTGTGGGCAGGGATGTGCAGGCCTTGCAGTGGTGCAGAGCTGTGTAGGTCAAGCCCAGACAGGGCCTCGGAGGAGACCTGGAGGTCACAGGGAGAAGGGAGGGATGTGGAGCCTGTCCCATGCGAGAGGCACCTGGCTCCTCAGCTGCCCCCACTCAGCAGCTTTTCTAGGCCCCTGCGCAGCTGTAACCCTCTGCCCCTTGCTGCCTCCTGCTTCCTTTCAAATTTTGGACTGTTGTTTCTCTGACTCAGCCGCCCTCCTCCCACCCCTGCACTGGGTTCCAAGAGCCCAAGGCTGCCCCTTGGCCTCTGGCAGGTGCACCTAGCCTATCCCCCATAATGGTGCTACCCACTCTCCTAGAGTAGTGAAACTTAATAAAAAGAAACAGCTCTAAAGATTATAAATTGAGCACTGAGAACACCACAGGCTGCAGAGGGCTGTGCAGTCCACGGCTCTTGATCATGCATTGCAGCCTCCTGTGCCACCCAGTCCCTCCTGGCTTTCACCCCTGCCCGCCTCCACCCAGGGCTCGGGCCAAACCCTGGGAGCTTCCTGATGTCTCTCATCTCACACCTCACTTTCCAGTACAGCCCACCAGAACCTGCAGCAAGCTAAACTATTGGTTGAAGCATCTGCCCCCTGGTGGTCAGTACGTGTCATAGCGACTGGTCAGGCAGTCAAGCTCCTAGTGGAACTCCAAATAGGGGAAATTTGCATATTAAGCTTTTACTATATAGGATGTT
Organism: Myotis yumanensis; assembly: GCF_028538775.1. Taxonomy (NCBI): domain Eukaryota; kingdom Metazoa; phylum Chordata; class Mammalia; order Chiroptera; family Vespertilionidae; genus Myotis; species Myotis yumanensis. The sequence goes on along the minus strand of NW_027223753.1, from coordinate 104,224,978 downwards.
AATAATGTTACCAAGCTGTTGTGATTTTTAAATGCTTGCAAATCTGCTTGGTGCAGTGCTTGGCAGATAGAAACAATAAATAATTATTCCCATCACCTTTCTTCTTTCCACAATATCTATAAAAGCATACTATACTAATTAGACCAGACAGCTGAACGACCTTCCAGACGTCATTCCGGACATCCTTCCTGATGAAGCCATGGTGGCGAGGGCCAAGGCAGAGGCAGTTAGGGGTGATCAGGCAGGTAGGTGAGCAGTTAGGAGTGATCAGGCAGGCAGGCCAGCAGAGGAGTTACAGGTGATCATGGAAGGCAGGCGAGCACTTAGGGGCATCAGGCAGGCAGGTAGAGTGGTTAGGAGCAAGGAGGCAGGCAGGCAGAGGCAGTTGGGGGTGATCAGGCAGGCAGGCAGAGGCAGTTATGGGCGATCAGGCAGGCAGGCAGAGTGGTTAGGGGCAATGAGGCAGGCAGGCAGGCAGAGACAGTTAGGGGCAATCAGACAGGCAGGCAAGTGGTTAGGGGCAATCAGGCAGGCAAATACGCAGGGGCAGTTAGGGGTGATCAGGCAGGCAAGCGAGCAGTTAGGGGCAATCAGGCAGGCAGGCGAGTAGTTAGGGGCTATCAGGCAGCCATGCAAGTGGTTAAGGACAATCAGGCAAGCAGGCAGGCAGGCGAGCAGTTAGAAGCCAGTGGTCCCAGATTGCAAGAGGGATGTCCGACTGCCAGTTTAGGCCCCTGACTGCCAGTTTAGACCCCTAAATTGGCAATCAGACATCCCCCAATGGGTCCCGGATTGTGAGAGGGGGCAGGCTGGGTTGAAGGACTCCCTACCTGTGCCTCTAGTCTAGACTTATATAAAAGCCTAAGTGACCATTACAGCAGAACAACCAAAAGACCAGAACAACCGGTCACTATGACGCTTACTGACCACCCTGATCACCTAATCGGGGCCTGCCATCCAACCTCCTGGTCCCTTCCCCACCCCAGCAGGCAGGCACTGATCGCCCAATGGGGAACAGGGAACAGGGGATGGGTGGTGGTGGATGCAGGTGGCACCAGGCCAAGGTGAGTGTGGGCGGGGGGTGGGGCTGGCTGCAAGCAGCCAGGGGTAGGAAGGCCCTGGCTGGCCAACCTCCTGGTCCCTGAAGGCTTTTGAAAAACCTCTTTCTGGGGAGGCTTTTCTTCCCCCACCCCACCCCCCAGCGGTATACAATTCAAATTGCTAGCCTCAGAGCTGACTGCCATGGAGCTGCCCAATTTCTCACCGCACCCAGTCAGATTGAGTTTGGTGCTCGGTGGGGAGGAACGCCCGGAGCTGCTGCCCACAGGTGGGAAGCTGGTGGGGGTGGGGCGTGGACACAGGGGCCTCGGAGCTGGACCACCTGGCCCCCAGCACACTCTGCCTGGAGGCTTCCAGCTGCAGACCTCCGACCCCATTAACTGGATCAGTGGTGGGGTGGAAAGTGACCTGGGTGAGGAAATGAAACTTGGGGCTAGTACCACAAGTGCAGTCCCTGTGACCTTCTCCTCCCAGGATAATGCGCTCCCTAACCTCCCACCCGCCAAGAAACAAATGTGGATTCTCAAAGAGACAGGCCCCTGAGGAGCTTCAGCTGGGGGGGACGAGAGGAGTTACTCACTTCTGACACCCCCACTCTTTGCTTTAAGGCTGCATTCTCCTTCCCTAATACATGTTGCTTGAAGTACATGAAATGGTTTGTGTTTAGACATAAGATAAATGTGGGGAAAGCAAAGTTTTGTGCTTTAGAACAAAAGAGTCTGGAGTCTTTGGGGGGGTCTCTCTCTCTCTTTCTCTCTCTCTCTCTCTCACACACACACACACACACACACACACTCCTTCCTCCCCTCTTCCCTGGCCTGGGGAATTTTCACACAGAAAGTTAACCCTAGCTCCTCAGAACCGACCCTTGCTGGAATGGCCTGTTTTGTTTTCTTTTTTTCTCACACAAGGTTTTTTTCTAACCTCTAAACTGGCAGTAGGACATCCTCCAAGGGGTCCCAGATTACGAGACGACACAGGCCAGGCTGAGAGACCCCCTCTCCCCCACACGAATTTCATGCACTGGGCCTCTAGTCTTTATATAAACACACACATATTCAGTTCATAATCCTGGTCTCTGTGTTGTAGTCCCTTCACTATGGTTCCCGGAGCAAGAGCGAGAAAATGGCCCCATGAGACCAGCTACTTCAAGGGGCTTCCAAGCAGAGAAATGGTCAAACTAGGTCAAGGTTAGACTATTGCTCATTCTGGTCACACAATGGTCTGGTGTCACGTGAAGGGTTCTTAGAAAATTATGGTTCATCTTCCCCCATAGCCTACCATCCTCCTGCACAACGACTGCCCTGTGCCCAGCTTCTCCCTGTGAGGTCAGAGCCTTTGGTCAAGCAGAGTTGAGTGTGTCTTGCTTCATTATAATGAATTGCCTTTAAAAACACACCTCCCAAATCTTTTTGTGCATCCCATAGGATGGCACCTTACTTGCTTATGAAATCCTTCTGTTTATTGACATGAGGCATCTTTTCAAACTTCCTGAGGTGTCAGCACCATTTCCCCATCAGAGCTCACCTTTCTAATGGTTCATGTATGACAAGTCTTCTGAAGAGCACCAACCTGTGGGGTGGGTGTGGATTTAGCTGCCATCTTCTACTTGCTAACCTCATACTCCTCAGCCACTGAGGAGGAGGCTCTGCATGCGATTCAGAGGTGATGGCTACCACAGTCCTGGTACTCCATACCCTATCATTCTCTGTGGGGTGGGAGAAAATGATTGGAAATCCTTCCTGTGGGATTCTGAGGCCTTTTCTGAAGGTGAACATCTGTGAGCTGATGCTGAGGACACTGGTTCCTCTACTCAACCCAGTGGATCTCTTGGGCTTGGTCTGCAAATGTCCAGGTTCATTGCTTTCCATTGTAAATTCAACACTTTGGCACCCATTTCATGCAAAAGATAAAATAAAATAGACCTGGAACCTTCCCTCATGTTATTTAGGGTTTGGAGTGGAAGAGGGAGGGAGAAGATATACAGCTAATCTAAGAAAAGGAAGATTATGTCAAAAATCACCATTGAGAAACAAATAGGAGCCCTGAGTGGAGGAGGGGTGCTGAGGAGGGGAAAACATTCCAAATGAGGCTCCCATAAAGGGTGGTATCTGAATTAGAGAATAAGAAGGATGCCAACTGTCAGACACTGGGAAAGTAATGGGACTTTCAGAGAAAGGGAATGTGTATATCAACACAGGAGGGGAAATACAGGGCATGGACTTTGAAGAGTGAGGATTCTAGTGTGGGATGGGGCCTGGTTCGATGCATCCAGTTTGAAGAGGGCTCCACTTAAAGAATGCTGGGGTTGACCACTGTGATATAGGGAATGGGGAACCACTGAAGATGTCAGGATTATCATATCCTGCACTTTATGAAGGTAACGTGGAGTCTGAGAAGGTGGCTGGCAGAGAGAAAGCATGGCCCTTTGTCCATGTACTTTTCTTTCTTATTTTTTTTTATAATACTCATCTTTCATTTTTGTATTTATATATATATATTTTTTTAAATATATTTTATTGATTTTTTACAGAGAGGAAGGGAAAGGGACAGAGAGTCAGAAACATCGATGAGAGAGAAACATCGATCAGCTGTCTCCTGCACACTCCCTACTGGGGATGTGCCGGCAACCAAGATACATGCCCTTGACCGGAATTGAACCTGGGACCCTTGAGTCCACAGGCCAACGCTCCATCCACTGAGCCAAACCAGTTAGGGCTGTCCATGTACTTTTCAATCAATAAGAGAGATTAGAGACAGAGTTCAGAGGGCTCATCAAGGAGAGAGCATGTTAAGGACTTCTGGCTTCAGGGCAGCCAGCAAGACCTGGCAGCCAACAGCAGAGGAGGAGTCTCAAAGTGAAGGCCTTGGATTTTATGGCTCCCCGAGGAAGCCTATTTGGAAGATGTTTGTCCCCTTAGAAGGGTGCTATGTCTCTTCTGACCAGAAGTGTGGAATTCAGAGAGGTCACCAAATCATACTCACTCTCTTGGACCTACTTGTGGCTTAGTTGGACTGGATTGGTCTAGTCTGTTCTGCTGAGAGAAGATTCATTAGGCACCTTGGCTGAAGGTAACAGTTTGCTTGCTGGCTGGCCACCAGCCCACAAGAACTAACACTGGCATGCCTTCTGCCCCTGCTCTGCCATCATAGATAGAATACACAACAGTCTGACCAGTATACGTATTGAGACAATACACAAAATTAGTAGGCAATGAAAAATTAATCCCACTTAAGGGGATTCTATAACCAGAGGGAGAAAGGAGAAACGAGGCTGAGCAAGCAGAGCTGCCAGCTTCATTTAGAGTAGAACTAATGTAAGAAAGAAAGAGGACATTAATAAAAGTAATTAGAACAAATATATAAGTAGAGCACAGCAAATCCTTTCTGTAACTAAGAATAATATCCATGATTTTAACAATTTGGTAGACAAATTGAAAAAAATTAATGCTTACTGTTGAGAATAGAATTCATGTTCTGCAAGATCAAGTAAAAGAAGTACCTCACATAGCAGAGAACTAGCCGCCAAAGTAGAAACCATGTGGAACAAGAAAAGAGACAGGAGACAAATCCAGTGTATCTGCCTTGTTAGCTGTGGGAAGGCCAGAGGATAGGAAGTCACAAGTGCATGGAAAGTCATAAGTAAATAGCAGAAGAAAATATTCCCTAAATTGAAGGAATAATTGGTCCTTCAGATTAAAAGCTCCCCTGAGTCCAAGAGAGGATGAATTAAGAGGGGAAAACAAAGACAAAAAAACAAAAAACTAGGACATACTCTAGTAAAATTGCTACATTTCAAAGATACAGAGAAAATCTTACAGAAAAAACAGATTACTGACTCATCATCTGAAATACTAGAATTTAAAGAACACTGAAATAACACATGCAAAAAGAAGGATTACTAATAAAAACAAATGATCCTAAAACAGTATGCAACCGAAGTATCATTCATCTGAAAGAGAAAAGAAAAAATAGTACTATAGGCCCAATTCTCTAATTATAACCAATGATATTATAAATCAACAACAAATAATTACTAAAAAAGTAATTACTTGCAGATTAAGTAACATTCTTTGAAATTATCTTTTGTATAGCAGGCAAGACCTAGGTAAAATATATTGTCTAGAGGGTAAAACAAAACACTTTATAACAAAGAGTATGTAGCTATATTCAAAGGAAAATGTATAGCTTTAAGTGCTTTCAAGGTATTAGAAATATTAAAATGAAAGTACAGAAAAATTAAAATAAATAAAATTTACCTATTCAAATTAAGAAATTAGAAAAAATAGCAAAGTGCAGAAGAAGACAATTCTGGCAGTAATCCATGTGATAAAGTGTGGGAATAATTCTGTGGCAAAGTGATGAAGGTAAAATATAGAAGCAGCAAGATCAGAAAGAAGAGCAGGATGGAGAAACTGTTCTGGATGGGGATGATCCTGGCATGGAAGTGGAGAATAGGAAGTGAGGGGAGTCAAGCATGAATAAGAATTTGATATTGAGTAACTACGGGAAGGTGATACTATTAAAAGCAGAAAGTGGAGAAGAGAGAATGAGAAGAAAGACATGAAGTTCAATTTTGAGGATATGGAGTTTAAGGTTCCTATGATGGGCAAGGCACTGTATGAGGCACTGTACTTAGTCTAGACCTGAATATGGCTGCTCGCTCCAGATTCCTGTGTCACCAGTCCAGGACTGCAGTTGGCATTCCAACGTGGTGAATAAGCAAAAAAGTGCATGCTTAATATATGCTGATCCCAGAAATGGCTGGCCCAAATTATGCAGTGAGAGACAAGGCTCCACCCTCTCCACCCCTGTCCTGGAGGCTGGGAATGGAAAGTGGGGTGCCGAGAGAAACAAGCAAGGACACATCTCCCCAGTCAGACCTCATTGTTTAATCAAAGGTCCTACATGGGAAACAAGTGAGTTTCTCAAGAGACTTGTCCCTAAAGCAGTAGTTCTCAACCTTCCTAATGCCGCAACCCTTTAATACAGTTCTTCATGTTGTGGTGACCCCCAATTTCATTGTTACAAATTGAACATAATTAAAGCATAGTGATAATCACAAAAACAATATGTAATTATATATGTGTTTTCCGATGGTCTTAGGCAACCCCTGTGAAAGGGTCGTTCGACCCCCAAAGGGGTCGCGACCCACAGGTTGAGAACCGCTGCACTAAAGTAATTAAACACAACCTCACAGTTGTAGCTCAATGACTATTAGATGCAATTTTAGGACTTCAGCTCAATTTGTGTTTTCTTTGCCCTCTTTCCCCCACCCCTGCAGCCCAGGCCCTGAGCAACGTATCACTGAGAATTCTAGATCTAAGATCAGGGTGCCTTCACAGTCAGATAAATATTTCAAACAAATCAGATAACAAACCTTCTGAATTCCATTCAAGTCAATCTTCCTGTGCACAGCTTCTAAGAAAAGCAGAAGGTCAATGATATTTGCTTGGATGAAAAAAAAAAAAAAAAGCCAGGCAGACAACATCCTGAAAAGTACTCTCCTTTAGCCTGTGCCTACACCTAGACAGCTTGACTTTCTCTTTCATGTAGAATAGCTTCAGGCAAAGTAGATTTGCTTAATCCTCTATCACTGATTGTGCCATGTGAACTTAGTCCTTGGAGAGAAAATTTAAACTGTGAATGAAATGGGAACTTTGAATATTGTCAGCTGATTTTAATTAAACCATTTTGTGCAACAAAACAACAGAGGCTAAGCCACTGTTCTAGACTCCCAGGAATGGTTACACTCCAGAGACCTCACGTTGTTCCACTTGCTATGTATCTCTGTCTAAGAATCTAAAAAGGATTCTCCCAAGTTCAAGCCATGGACGTTCACATAACTCTTTTTGTGCCTGCCGCTTTACAATCAAAATAAATAGAACTTCACAATATTTACAATTGAAACCTCCAAAATTTTACTGAGTTAATACCATTAGTGGTAACAGTGGCCCATCTCACATCCAAATGAGCCCTATTCATGCTCAAGGGAAATAAAGGACCTGATATCCCAAGTAGCCCTAAGAACCACTGGAGAAAACTGAGCCCAGAATTAACTAGCTTCACTCGTAATGTTATGGGTAGGCTCAACGAGATAGACCACCGACTCCGAATTTAAATTTGAAAGCCTTTTTATTAAGCTGGCCAGTTGACCACAGCCCGTACCTTCCCCCTCTGGGAAGCCTCGCGGCATGTGGCAAAGAGCAAGTGTGCATTATGATTTTTATAGCAAAACAGTGTTACCTTAGAAGCAAAACAATGTTACCTTAGACGCTCACAGAAAGTTCATAAGCACAAAGGGGGGGTAAACAGAGTCACACCTGACTGGTCTAAGACAATCTAGCAATTTTTCTTCCATGGTTCCTAACCCTGCAACTCCCTTCCATATGTCAGTCCCTCCTCCCAGCACATACACAATCCTCATATCCTGGCAACACAATCCTTCTCCATACGTCAGTCCCCCCTCCCAGCACATTCTGTAACCCTTCCATGGCGCAGTCCCTCACCCTAGCACATTCCCTACTGGTCTTATGCCCGAATCAAATCTTTGATTCAGTGCCTTCCTCTACGATATGAAATTGAGGAGGCATTTGGCAATGTAGGGGTCAAGCCGCCGGGGAAGAGTCTGGCATTTGATGGTGAAGAATTGGCCAGGGTCTCGGCCACTGACATAGAGTCTTAGTTTCCGTGTCTTTCTCCTTCCCATTGGTCAGTTCACCAGGCGAGAGGCATGAGGAGGATGGAGTTACAATTTCTAGTGCCTCTTTCCTGCAACTTTGATGGTGGTTGGAGTGCTCAGCACCACCTGGTAGGGTCCATCGCATCTAGGTTCCAGGCTGCTAGGGTCGTGACGTTTCACCCAGACAAGATCACCTGGAGAGAAGGCAGGCTGCGTTGGACTGGTTCTCGGTGCGTCCTCCTCCCTTACGGCTCTCACCACCCGTTGTGCTGACGTGGCGCTGCTCTGCAAAGCCTGTAAGGACTTAAGCAAATTTCGGGTAGACAGCCGGGCAATTTCTTCCTCCCTTAGGCGGGGAAGAAGAGGTGGCGGCCTACCAAACATAATTTCAAAAGGGGTGAGTCCTTTTATATACGGGGTGCACCTAGCTCTGAGGAGGGCAAAAGGAAGGAGACTTACCCAGTTTTTGCCAGTCTCTAATTTTAACTTAGTTAATGTTTCCTTTAAGATTTAATTTATCCTTTCTATCTGTCCAGAACTCTGTGGTCTATAAACATAATGCAATTTTCAAGTAAACTCTTAGGGCCTTAACTATGGATTGTAACTTTGGTGATAAACGCCAGGCCATCGTCGGACCCCATGTATAGTGGCAGGCTAAACCGGGGGACAATTTTAGTGAGGAGCTTTCTAACTACTACCTGTGCTGTCTCTGCCTTGGTTGGGTATGCCTCAGGTCAGCCAGAGAAGGTATCAATGAAAACCAGCAAGTATTTATACCCTCCTTGTCCTCCTGGTATCTCGGTGAAGTCCACTTCCCAGTGTTCTCCGGGGTTCTGACCTCGGAATCGCTGTCCCGGCGCGGCCACAACAGGGGGCCCTTGATTCACCCGGGCACACACTTGGCACCTTCTAGCCAACTCTTGAGATATTTTCTGGAGCCCTGGGATGTAAAATTCTCTTCCCAGTAGTTCTGATAGCTTCATTCCCCTCAGGTGGGTGCTCTAGTGGGTCTGGGAAGTGATGGTCCGCCCCAGGGCTTCTGGCATTATAGGCCTCCCATCTGGCAGAATTAGCCATCCAGCCTCTCCTTCCCGGGCCCTTAGTTTCTCAGCTAGCCTCTGCTCCTCTGGCAGATGAGCAGGCTTCTCTGGAAGCCTTCGTGCTGGCAGGGCTACGAGAACTTCTAGGGGCCCTACTGGTCTTTTAGTCAATTCCTTGGCCCCTATATGGCTGCCAGGTGGTTAAGTATCTCAGGAGCTTTTTCCTTTCCTCCTGAGGTCAGGAGACTTCTTTAAGGTAGCTCCCGTGTCCTCCTGTAAGGGCAGTGTGAGGAGATATATCTCTGTAGTCCCTGGGTAGGTCTGGCAGGGCCAGTGCCGGGGCGCTTACCAGGGCTTCTTAGATCTCCCCTGGTTCCTCATGTGCCCCCCGCTACCGGGTACCTTCCTCTACGAAGCTGCTCCCATTGTCCATGTAGAGGGTCTCATCCGGATTCTGCAGGGCTGGTCCACAAGGTCCTCACGGAGGGAAGTGAGGGTAGTTAGTGTCTCCTCGCAGTCAGGCAAATGGGCCTCTGCCTTCTCGTCAGGGAGGAGTGTGGCAGGGTTCAAGGCGGCTGTTTTCAGGAAGCTGAAATGTTTACTCTTTTTCCCTTTCCCTACCAGAGGGCCTGAGTGAGAGCTATGAGTTCCATAAGGAAGTTCACCTTTTGGCCTCCCACTGTCAGGGTTATTCTGGGCTCCTGGGGGCCAGCTAAGCCCCAATCCACCTCCTCCACCAGCATGGGAGGGAGTCGGTTCCCCCCGCATGTTCAGGGCACTCCCTTTTCCAATGTCTTTCCTTTTTGCAAAATGCACATTGATTTTTCCCAAGCCTGGGTTGGACTCCTTTTCTTCCGCGAGGCTTTTCTTTGCCCTTGTTGTCTCTCCGGCCCCTTGGGCCTTTTTCCTCGTTTAGGGCCAGGAGGACCTTGGCCATCCGGGTGTTTAAACCTGCTATCGGGTCCTCCTGATTGTCAAAAACCTTCTGGGCCACCTCAACCAACTTAGAGATTGATTTCCCCTTAACGCTTTCTAACTTTTGTCATTTTTTTCTAATATTTGGGGCCGACTTGGAAACAAATGCAACATTGACAGCCCTCCGACTTTCCAAGGCATCAGGGTTAGGCCCCTGGACTGTCTCTATCACCTTAGAGAGGTTTGTGGGTCTCCAAGCAGCAGCTCGGATGCCCCCTAATAGAGTCTGGCGATACCGATCGAGAGCCTCCTTTCCCCTGTCACTATAGGGGTTCCAGTTGGGTTGCCTGGAGGGAAACACAGCCTTTAATCTGTCTTTTTGTTCTTTCAGAATGGACTAAAGGAGCTTTATTTCCCTACAGGGTCTTATATGTCACAGGACCTCACAGGGTCTGTAATTCCTGTAACAGAGGGCTAGTATTCACCATTTTATTAACCCCTCTGTTCTAGACAGGCCTTTCCCAGTTTTCTACAGTTGAGGTTTTGTGCCACCCCTGACATGGGCATGGTCACACAGGCCTGTAAGACAGTATACAGGTTGCTGTCAACTGTCTCTCAATAGAGACCAAAATTTAATGAGTATTCTTCTTTGCCCACCTGGGCAACTGCCCCCTCGGCAGCTAGACATCTTTTACTTTTTGGGTTCATTCCACATAGCCTTTTTCCAGGACAGTTTATACATAGGCCAGTTCTTTCTAGCCACAAATACAGCTTGTCCAATTTCCTTAAAATGTATTCTGGCACAGGAGAAAGTTATTTTGCTGTACATAGGTAGCTTAATCTCTATACAACTGGGCTTGGACCTCTGCCTAGCAAATTGCAGTCTATAAGTTCAATATGCAGCCTCCGGTCCTTCTAACCCAACGAGGTTTCGGCTAGTCTCTGAGTCAGACTTCTCCTCTCTTGGAGAATTTCAAAGTCCTGATGGCTCTTAGGTCTAGGGAGAGTGCCCTTCTCTGTTTATTAGTTACAGGGCCCTGCTTTCCCGGTCTTCCCACCAGTACCCTTTATGGCAGAACAGCGACCAGGCCTCTTCCAAGGGAGTGCACTGGAAGGGGATATCAGCCCCTCCTCTTCTAGCAGCAACAGGTACTAAACCCTTTCAGTACATTTGCAAGCAGGGAGCTTTTACTAATTCTATCTGCAGCTTCTATAGATCCCAGGCTTGCTGCTCTATTCCTGGGGCTGTAGGAAGGCTAGTACCAGTCACTGGCTTCTGGCTTAACTGCTGTAGCCTGCAAGCCAAAAGCCCAAGTACTTTTTCGCTGCTTCTTCTTCTTCTTCTTCTTCTTCTTCTTCTTCTTCTTCTTCTTCTTCTTTTTTTTAGGGCCACTGCAGGCAGCTCAGGCATCCAGCCCCCCTTCTTTGTTCATTCAGTCCCCGATCTGGTCTGGAGCTGGGAATAGCGCCTCGGTCTGCCTTGCTTCCCCAGAGGGCTGCCTGTCTAGCCCCAGATCTAGAGGGCTGGCCTGCCGTAGGAACTGCAGGACTGGCAGATGTCGCAAGGTCCTGGAGGTTCTCCCCCTCTCTCCCTGAAGGACCAGGGGAGCCTTTCCCTTCTGGGGCCCGGCCAAAAGAATTGTCTGTCTCTGTCCCAATTTTTCCTCGGGAGGCAAGCCCTCATTTACCGGGGTTTCTTGGACAATATGTCAACCCAAACCTGAATATAAGGAATTTGATTAGGATGCCCTGGGCGGCCGTGTATGACGTAATGGACCCGGTAGGCAGTGGTCAGATCAAAAGACCCTGCACCCGGCCACCCCTCCTGGAAAGTGGGCCACTCCCATTCACAGAATTGCTGTAAATCAAAAGCATTAACATTATAACCCTTAAATCTACCCTAGAACTTCAGTTTAATACAGTAAATTACAACCTAGGTAAGAGCAGCTGATAGACAGAAATCTTTATTAACTAAGTGGGCTAATTCTCCTTAACAGTGAGCAAAAGACTCTGAGAAAAATAATTCTCGCAGCTGCCAAGAGACTTTGCAGACTGCCAAGGGGCCAGCCCAAACGTTCAGCCAAGCGTATCAACAGAAAGCAGAATAAATCAAAGTAGCTCTTACTTCACACAGACCAGTAATGATTTACACTTTCTTAATAGACCAGCCCAGGCTGGAGCTGTATCCAGTCTCCCTTCTCTGTAGTAATTTGGCCAGTCCCACACAAACTTTGTCCCGACCCCATGATGATCGGTGGCGAGAGACAGACAAGGGAAGGGGTGACCTGTTTTCACAGATCCTCACGCAGGTGCCCGCCTGGCCGCGTCCCTTGGGAGCTTAGATTCGTCGTAGCTAAGGTGCACCCGTATAAACCCCGGCCTGGTCACCTCCACATGGGGGTGAGTCACCGTTATGCCATATGACGAATCGCGGAACCGCAGGTTGGGGCCCACTCGGACTCCGTAACCGAAGTCGTGGAGCCACATAAAGGAGAGGAGAGGGCAGGCCCCCTCCCTCCACACTCACACACTTTCACCAGACATTCACTCAGAGTTTAAACAATCCATCCAATTCCTAACAATTTCCTAATTCCTGAGGGAGCTCTATAGCTTCCCGGGAGGTGATCAAGCTCCCCTTCCACTCATCCGGAGTAGGCCTGACTGATAGGAGGTCGACAAAGATGACTGACCCTATCCCATTTGACAAAGACAAAGACAACAAAGAACAAAGACAAAACAAATCAGCCAAATGCAACCTAAGGTTGCCCGGAACCTGCAGCTTGCTCCTTGAAGTCCTGAAAATTTTCAAAAAACATTGCAGCAGGGTGTACACAGAAGCAGACAACTCTTTGACAACAAATACCAAGACAAACAAATACCAGACAGACAAACCCAGTGCAGCCTACAGCCGCACGAACCAGGGACCCCGGCCACCGTCGTGGCCGCGGGTCAGGACCAGGAGTACCGCTGCGTCCAGCCCTCCGTATAGGTCCTTCCGTGGGACGTCCCAATTCCTGTTTAACGACCGGTCCTTACCTCTCTCGAGAGTCCAGGTGGCAAGGTTTCCGAATTGAAAGTTTTGGGTGGACTGGAGGCCTCCTTGGTAGTCGTTCTCCACAGGTGTGGGGTATCTCGCTGAGTGCCCGGCGACCAATGGGGGAGAGCCTCCTGCCTTGAATAGGGGGTCCCTTTCCTCCCTGCTGGGGGAGAGCCTCCTGCCCTAAATAAGGGGTCCCTCTCGCCCCTGCCGGGGGAGAGCCTCCAGCCCTAAATAAGGGGTCCCTCTCCTCCCTGCCGGGTATCTCACTGCGGGCCTCCAAATGTTATGGGTAGGCTCAACGAGATAGACCACCGACTCCGAATTTAAATTTGAAAGCCTTTTTATTAAGCTGGCCAGCTGACCACAGCCCGTACGTTCCCCCTCTGGGAAGCCTCGCGGCATGTGGCAAAGAGCAAGTGTGCATTATGATTTTTATAGCAAAACAGTGTTACCTTAGAAGCAAAACAATGTTACCTTAGAAGCTCACAGAAAGTTCATAAGCACAAAGGGGGGGTAAACAGAGTCACACCTGACTGGTCTAAGACAATCTAGCAATTTTTCTTCCATGGTTCCTAACCCTGCAACTCCCTTCCATATGTCAGTCCCTCCTCCCAGCACATACACAATCCTCATATCCTGGCAACACAATCCTTCTCCATACGTCAGTCCCCCCTCCCAGCACATTCTGTAACATTCTGTAACCCTTCCATGGCGCAGTCCCTCACCCTAGCACAGTAAGAAATTGGCAAAATACATCTGGGCAAGCATTCTTTTTTTTCTTTTTCTTCCTTCTTTTTTAATGCAGCTCTTTTGTAAAGTCAGTCCTCATTTCTCCTGGCTCATTAGCAGTAAATGATGGCAAAATGGCCTGATTCTTCCCCTTTTTAAGCTGCACCTATCTCTGTAAAGTCAGTTGAAGTACCAATTTGGAAATTCAGGCAGGGTTTGCTTTTCCCTCTATGTGCTAAGATTATTTTTATATTTCTCTTTGCATTAGCTTAAAATGAACTCTATTAATAATGTTCCAGAGAAGAGGCTCTTTGGTAATAGACTCTCAGATCTGGTGGGGGAGGGGGGATGTGAAGCATTTGACCTCGAGAATTTCACATGGCTTAGAAAAGGCCCAAATATCTGAAAGAAACTGTGCTCCAGGCAGTTTCATGTTGGGTCCTTTGTTGAGGAATGAGCTGCCATCCTGGGAATCTCTTTGAGGTATTGTGCTTCCTTTGATGGCATCTCACCTATGAATGTGATGTGGGCTGAGGTCTCTATCAGCATCATTCCTGGAAAAGCCTTATCACCATGGCATCTATGTGTCATCTCACTCCTCTCTGAACACCCTCAGTCCTGAAACAAGACCTGAGACCTTTGACTTTAGCTCCTTGATACCCAGACTGTGGTCAAAGGCCTCTCAGGCCCACATCACCTGATAGCGCATCAGAAATTCAGTCTCAGGCCCCACCCACACTGACTACTGTGGACTGAAGTGGGTCACCCTCACATTCATATATGGAAGCCCTAAACCCTAATGTCACTGGATTTAGCAATAGGGCCTCTTATGAGATAGTTAAAGTTAAATGAGGTCATAAGGCCAGGGCTCTGACCCCATAGGGTCAGGGCCCTGATATAAAGAAAAGAACTGTGTACTCTCTCTCTACACACACAGAGACAAGGTCATGTGAAGGCACAGCAAGAAGGCAGCCATCTGCAAGCAAAGAAGAGAGCTCCCACTAGTAACCAAATCAGCCAGCATTTGATCTTGGACTTTCAGCCTCCAGAACTGTGAGGAAGGAAATGTCCGTTTAAGCCTCCTGTGGTATTTTGGCCTGTGGTATTTTGTCATGGCAGCCCTAACTGACAAGGATACCTGCTAAACCAGATTCTTCATCCTAATTAGATCCTCAGATGACAAGTATGTTAAGAAATGGAATATTTACAAAAATATGGCTGGTTTAAGGAAACCAACACAGGATAATGCAGTACCCGAGAGCTAAAATTAGTGAACAGCAGTTACCATGCTATACCCAGAAGGGCAGGAAGAGGGTTTATGAACAGATCTCAAAGACAGTAGCAGTATGAAGAAGGCTGCTGATTAGGAGCTGAGGTTTTGGAAGAGGGATATACACAAGCACAGTGACCTGGCAGGGGGGAGACTGAGGAATGAATGCCCTGTTTTCACCCTTCCTCCTGTCAGTATCCTGCCAGTGCTTCCCTCAAACCAAAGCCCTCTCAGAGGATAATAGATGCAGTCGATCCTACGCACATCATTTTAGTGAGCATCAGGAGACCAGGGAAGTGTGAGGAAGGAGGGAGAGTTGATATAAAGGGGCAAATGAAGAAAGCCAGGATGGGACTAGGGTGAGGAAGACAGGGTACCCAGGATGCAATATTTATGCAGGTGCTTACTTTCAGGATCAGGCAGATGCTCAGCCCTTGCATGATGAGGAGAGGAGGGCTCATGTGTCATGTGCAATAGAATTAAGAGAGGGAATGCATTAACATTTAATGTGTAAACATAAAAATAACATTTTGTTAAAAGATTTAAAAATATCTCTTTGGACTTTTCCTCCAAGGACTGGGCAGACAAAAGTATACTTCTCAATCATGAAATGTTTGGGGACTGGTGTGCTCAATGGTCTGGCCTGGCTAGTGAGCACTGGATTTCAATGTTTTTATTGGGTGTGTCATTGAGTCCAGCTGCACATTTGCAGATTTTTTTCACATCTTAACATTTCTGAAGTCAAGATATGTCTTATAATCAATGGTGTCAGAAATACAATTAGCAGTATTTTTCTTCTTAGAAATACATAAAAGAATGGTGTGCTTTATAATTGATGGCCTCTTTGATTTGATAGGATTGATTGTAAATACTCTGAGACTGTATCCAGCTTTACAATACTTCACATCTATCATAATAGCTGTCATGTAATAATGATCACAGTATGTCTTCCACCAGGGTGTCATGAATGAATGAATAAATGAAAAGTTCACTTGTCCTAGTTCATATTTACTTCTGGAACTTCCAAAGTGTGATGTCAGGAAAATTGTCAGTTCATGTACCAGAGTTGTTAGAGCTGTCATCATGAGAGAATGGAAAAAGTCTGAATGTTGCATGAGCATTCACTTAATCCTCATTTTTAATTTCCTACAGAACTGATTGGAGTCCTGTCCCCATGCTGTGCACTTCCCATAGTCCTCCTGTTTCACAGCTAACAACTCCTTTCATCTTCCTCTTTCCATGTGCTCTAAGAAAACTTCTTCCCAAAGGCATTCTCCTTCATTCTCAGCTCACATCCCTTTGATTCCAAAGTCAAGGTGCAGTTTTTAATGTAATTCTAGCATTAACTATGAATTATTTTACTTTTTAACATTTATACATTCAACTTTATTTTAACATAGTCCTGCCTGCAAACATGTACCTTAACCTCATTATTAATGGCAGCTAGTTTGAACAGAGAAAAACATTGTTTTTCTAGTGATTTACTTTAATCCCTCTCAGCAAGAAACTGAAATTATTTTCTTCTCTTTTGATGAGTCATGCAGCAGCAGTGCCCTACCTTGCCCAGTATCTTCCTGTCCATTTCTTTGCTAAAATTAAGAAGTTACTCATTTTTAGAAAAAAGGAGGATCATTAGGACTGATATTTCTGACTTAACTCTTTACTTGGAATAAGGAAGGAATATTTTTATTAAAAAGTAAATATATGTATATCATAAATCTGGGTATTAATTATTAATAACACTTCATGGTCTTACAAAGTGTTAATCATCCCAAAGAAGAATAAGATTGCTGTTGCCAGTTTGTAGAGATTACGGATTACAATCTACTTTTAATTGTGAACTTAACTAATGGCTTTGACAAGCATTATTTATTCCTAAACTGTTCTTATTTCAACGTTAGTGATTTATTAGTGTTGGTGAAGTAACCTTCTTTGGCTACTTGTTCATGTTTTAGGTCCACATGGTTAATAATTCTGTACCAACTGGTTATCCATAACCAGAAGCAACAGATTTACTGGTGCAAAATTATTACAAAACTCAGTTATAAGTGCTTTTTAATGGCTAATTTAGAGATATGAACTATAAATCTTTCTTTTCTATTTTTAATTACTAAAATACAGGGTGTTACAATAACTTCACAGTGATCCTTCACTTTGGGTCCTCCTCCCAATCTCCTTATGCTTTAAGTAATACATAAATATTGCCCTGTGCATATTCTAGCACTGCATAAGCATGTTATACATGTTAGCTGCTACTGTTAAAATTATGTCTCCAGCTGTCTTTGCACCCTCTGCTTCCCTTACTTTGATTACTTCTCTCAATACCTTGGTGCTCTTTTGCCCTTGGGCTTTTGTTCTTTCTGTTCTCAGGAATAAGTCTGATCCAGTCACTCATGCCTTGTGTGTATAGAAGCCCAAATATGATCTCTCCCAAGTCCTTCCCTCTAGGTTTTAATCCCCAAAGGGAAATAAAGAGCTTGATCCTGTGCTAAGGAAGTTCAAGCATCAGAAGTTAGAGAGGTCATGATTTGGGGAGGTAGCCTTCTCAAAACATCTTCTAGACTACCTTCCCTGCTAGCAGGCAAAGCTAATTGGAAATGGAAAGTTCAGAATCAATCATTGAAATTTACTTAAGTTGTGCTATAGGTAAGCATCCACTCAATTTGAAATGCTTTGTTGTTCTTCCTGGGTCCACTTTTCTCCTGGATCATTGCATAAGGAAAGTTTATGGTCCCTAAAGGTGTGTAGCATGTATTTTCCCCTCATTGTCAAAGTCTGCCCGGGTTGATCGGCAGACCCTGAGTGACAGATGAGTGATTCTCTGACACATGTTTCTGTGAAAGACAGAGCTAAGGGACTGCTTGGCTATAGGAACCAAACAGCCCCATTTGCCTGCCTTCTCAGGCTTTTATTGTAGCAACAGCTTGAACTAAAATTAACTTCTAGATACTATCAGCAGAGTAAGTATCCCTGAGAAGACACATGCATCTGCAGTGTCCTTTAAGCAAGGATGTTTAAAGCCTAAACATAAAGATTCCAGTAAAACACCCAGGGGCTCAGACTAGTTTGGAAAAGTCAAGGCAGGGTCTGACACCTTTGGCCAGCTCCCCCTAGAGGCCTTTAAACTTTCGGAGATTCCTCTTTACAGACTTTCCAACAAAGTACTGTGCTTTCCCACAAAAGTCCATTATTGATTTTTGTAGATAATTTCTCATGGGGAAAAGGTTCTTCTTGCACCAGTAGAACACACCTCCATGCAGGTCCTTCCCTCTGGAGCCTGAGCATGTCAAAGAAGAGCAATGTGAAGACTTGCTCTGACGTGCACCTCAGACCCACACTACACACCAACCACTGCCACTGAGCAAATGCCATCTGTGGTGGTAGGAGCCAGCCTGCCTTGTCCTTCAGAAATATTTTTGGGTTGTAAAGATGTAAAGCATAGATTAGTTTTATTTCTTCCATTAATTCAATGCCAGATAGGGACCAAAACCAAATTTCCAAAGTCTAAATATTGAGTCCTCAGTCCTGTACCCTCTCCATGTTAATTCCTTCTCTTCTTCTAAACCAACCTAGCCCATATACCCTGTTCATGGAGCAGCTTTGACAACTTCAGTGTTCTATTTCTGATCTGTAGGAAGGAAGTAGGGGGTTGTGGGATACCGGTGCATAGTGTTTATGAAGTCTACAGTAGTGCACACTGATGTCCTGGCCTTTACACTCGCTCACCGCACACTCATTGCCTCACCCAGAGCAGTTTCCAGTCCCACAGTTCCATTCATGGCAAGTACCCTAAAGTGGCGCACCACTTTTTAAATCTTATACACCATGTTTTTATGGTGTATCTATGTTTAAATACACAAATACCATTGTTTTACAACTGCCTACAGTATCCAATACAGTAACCTCTGTACAGCCTTGTAGCCCAGGAGCAACAGGCTATGCCGTGTACTAGGTGTGTAGTGGACTAGAACATCAAAGTTTGTGTAAGCGCACTCTCTGATATTTGCACAAGAATGAAATTGCCTAACAATGCATTCCTCAGAATGTGTCCCTGTCATTAAGCAACCCATAACTATAACCACAATAGTTTCCAGGTTTTAGACTTTCACTTCTTACTGAGATCCTGATAGTCTGGGATTTATTCTCAACCACTTTCGGTTTCACACCAACATATAAAGCAGACTCCTATAACCACTTTGTATTTAGCATAAAATGTCTCTCTTTTTTTCTCATACAATATCTTCAGTTTGACATTGAGAAGACACCCCACACCTAGTAACACACTAGAATTTAAACAAACTAATCCACTTAAGGATAGTTTTTCCAGGATGTGCACTTGGTTCTAATGGACCCCTAATCGCCCAGGCAGAGCACCAGGAGTGGAGCCTTAGGAAAGAAAGCCAGATGCTACGACATCTGTCTTCCCACCAATGGGTGCCAGTGCCTACAGCTCAAGTCAGAAGAGTTTGATCTGCACATTCTGTCTCAATCCAGTTTCTAATGGGTGCTTATCCACAGCCTGACATTAGCTTACATCTTGGTGGAACGAAGCTCTCCAAACTAATAGGAAGTTTCACCAAACCTGAAGAATAGGATGTATATCTGCATTAGTGTCTGTGGCATGTACTTGTTTGTTTGTATTTATTTTTCAAAGAACATAATGTTTTCAGTGTACTTATATATTCCCAAATGTACTTCAAAGTTGTCAGATATTGTATACACGGTCCTCACGGCTCCTAATCACCTTCAGAGCACACCTACTTCTCCATCTTCACACTTAGGGAAACCTCCATTGGAGCGAAAGTCACAAGAAAAATTGACTTTAAGACCAGGTGAGGAGGGTGAAACAGCTCATGCTGGGATGTTCACGGCTAAATCCTTATTCAGAAGGCCGATGTAGCAAAGACAAAACTTCAACCACCACCGTGGGAGAGCAGCAGCCACCCCTTCTGAGCACTTTCTGGGTGAGGTCCATGCTGAGACTTAGATGCATCAGAGCACAACAACCCCATGAAGTAGTTACTATGCAACTCTTGTTTTATGGGAAAGAAAACTGAGGCACAGATTATTGCCTATCATCACAAGTAAATGGTGAGACCAGCTGTTCAGGGTTTCTAACTCCTAGCAATTATGCTATATGCCTCCTGTTAGCTGTTACATAGTATTTTCAGTGACTGTCAGCAAACAGTTAAAGAGAGATCAGACTCTTTTGTAGTTTGATCAGCCTGACAGTGACCCAGGGAATCTGTTCCACATCTATAATCTCTGAGAGAAAAAACAATGTCAGGTGGGCAGCCTCAGGACACCAACAGAATGTCACATGAAACCTAGATCAGCCATTTTCAATTTGGTATTCAGACAAGTCCCAGAAGTGGGAAAGTATGACCCAGTAGAGCACCCAGGAGACCAGCAGATGCACCAGGAAGGCAACAGCAGCTCTGACCCCAGATGCTGTTTCACTTGTCTGCAAGAGGTCACAGTCAGCACACGCTTACACACTCAAATGATGGGACTTCCCTTTCTTCCTTCACTTCATTGGCAGACATGTCAACCCATCACTCCTGAAATTCAAAATCATAGTTGCCTTGGAGTGCACACTAAACTTTTTGCTCTAATTCTCCAGTCTTCTTTGGAAATGGAAAAGCACCCCCCACTGCTATCACAAGGGACTTGCTGTCACAACACCTCTGATACTATCTACAATCCTCTGCTTGAAGGCATTCATGAACTAGGGGCTGCTACTGAGCCCACATTGACTACAGTTGAGAACTTCCATGGGGTGCTGCCCCAGGTAGTGCATGTTAATCCAAACCAGATTGTCTGCATCTACTGCCATAGCCTTCATACAGAAAATGATGAGAATTATGAAAATGTAAAGAGCTGTGACCTTGCTGCACTCATGCTGGAAGTGCTCAGGGCCTGCTGGCCTTCAGCTCCACCTTTCTCATAGGGAAATTCCCACACATACTTCTCCTCTAATCAGATGGTTAATGGCAGGGACATACCACTCAGGCCCTGAGTAGAAACTCAGAAACATCTCAGTACTTTCTTTCAATTAATCAATCCATCATGTACTAGCAGCCCCACTCTTCATGCACACATTTCCCAGACCTGTCTCTTTTCCCCCACCACTGTTCTAGTGGACTCTCTGCTGTAGTCTCCTACATGTCCTCCATGCCTTCAGTTTCTCAATAGCAAAATGGATGCCACCTGAGATTTTTCTAGACATAAATCTAATCATTTCACCCATGCTGCTAGTGCAGGGGTGGGGAACCTTTTTTCTGCCAAGGGCCATTTAGATATTCATAATATCATTCACAGGCCATACAAAATTATCAACTTGAAATCAGCCTGCTATATTTGGTCAAACATTTAATTAACTCACCCCTAATGCTTTGGCAGGGCCAGATCAAATGATCTCGAAGGCCAGACATTCCCCACCCCTGACCTAGAGGAAAACAAAAACACAAAATTTTTTTCTAAGCATAACGTTCAAAATCCTTCATAATTTGGCCTCAAATTACTTTCTGATCTCATTCAAAGCAACTCTGTTCACTTTGACATGCATGACCCTTGCAGTTTAGCCACTCAGAACTATTTACCATGTCCCAAACCTACTTTGTTCTTTTAAACTTCCATACCTTTGCTCATGCTGTGCAGCCTGGAGCAGTTCCATGGCCTTCTTTTCACTGGCCACTGACCGCATCCTCACGGTTCTGTCTCTCAGGCCATTGATAGAGAGGCTGTTGCTAAGAACTCCTGAGGCACTCACCCAGCTATATGACTCCCAGTGAGCCCCATGGACATCCCCACTGGGCTAGGGCTGGGGCTGGACCAGCCCTCGTGGTGTTCATGATTGAAGGAGGTTCTCTAGCAAAAATCATCAGAAAACTTTAAGGAACAAGATTTATTACTCACATGCTCTGGAAGGATACCCAGCATGCCCCAGGCCACACATAAATGTTAATAAGCAGGTAGGTATGGGGGGGGGGGGGTGGTGAGGGAGAGGGAGAGAGAGAGAGAACATGAATGCCAGAAAGAGAAAGCATGAGAACCCAGAAAGAGTGAGAAAGAGCAAAAGCAAGGACCTGGGGCTCTGCCTTTAGCAAGGTCCAAAGGTGGGGTGGTGGGGTGTACAGGCTATCATGGGTCACTCTTTACTTGTTAATTTAAAGCATAATATCACTTATCCAAGTAAGGCAAATAGTCAGTTATCTAGGTTACCAAGGGCTTTCTGAAAGAGGGAACATTAGGAGTGAGGGTGGCTTAATTCCTTATCTAGTTGTTTTGCTAGTAGCTGTGTAGCAAGCATAGCTGGTAATGTGTTTATTCAAGATGAATGTCTTTTGACATGGGTGCCTCAACGGTCAAAAGCTTAATGTTGGGTGCATGTACTACACTCACTTTTCCATACCCAGCTTCACAGTCCTTCTTGGTTGGGCTTTTGATTGGTGTGTTCATATGATACTATGTACAATGCTTATCTTACCATAGCATACCATACCATACCATAGTTTTTGTTTCCAATGTCTGTCTTCCCCATCAGATCTTTTCATTGACATTTATATTCCAGGGTCTATTATTTATAAGATATCTACTCTTGGCTTAAACCTATATTGTATTAACCATTTAATTTAGGGTACATCAACTCTCCAATAATAACAAGAACATATTTCATGAGTGCTTCCTAAGTGGTGGGCAATATTTTACATATACATATAGTACATAGAAATATATGTATACATATAATACAATGTGGGTATTAACTCATTTCATCCTTATAACAACCCATAATGTAGTTTCATGCTTATTCCAACTTATAGTTTTAAAAAAGCTGAGATTTAAAGAGATTAAGTCCCAAATGTAGTAAATGATAGAAATGAGATTGAAACCCATGCAGCCTGACTCCGTGATCCCAACTCATAACTACTATGCTGCGCCAAAATAACAATATGAATTAAGGTGAATTTTTCCACTTACTCTAGTTCATTTTCTTTTTTCTCTTTTTAAAATATATTTTTATTGATTTTTTTACAAAGAGGAAGGGAGAGGGATAGAGAGTTAGAAACATCGATGAGAGAGAAACATCAACCAGCTGCCTCCACTCCCTACTGGGTATGGGCCTGCAACCAAGGTACATGCCCTTGACCAGAATTGACTCTGGGACCCTTGAGTCCGCAGGCCGACGCTCTATCCACGGAGCCAAACCAGTTAGGGCTCTAGTTCATTTTCTTATTTCTGCAAAACAAATTTAATTTTGTCTTCACTAATATTTATTCAAATAATGGGTATGTGTGTGAAGTACCATATTTTGACACTGTGTGATGTTCTTATGGCTATATGATGGTCCTCAGACCTCTCAGGATCTTTAAGATGCCCCCATTGTCCTGCTGTGTTTATGTGCCCAACATTCAGTCATTCTTCCCTGACTGAAAATGTCATGTTTCACACTTAGCCATTAAATACAGTTCTTAGGGAAAATGGTTTCTCCTCCTACACCACCCAACATCTGTCAGCAAAGAGCTCCAAAGAACCATAGTCTCACCTGAGACCACTGAAATTCACATGAGACTGAAACTAGTAATATTTCACTCCTTGCTGGAGGCACTAAGTGGTAAGGATTAGAACAGATTCTGTCGGCTTTAATGGAAAAAGTGAGCTTTTGTTAGTTACTTACCTTGCTTCTCCTCTACAAAATGACCCAACTTTGGAACATGCATTTTGGCCATGGTCAGATATGGGAGCACCTGGAGATTTTAATATGTCTAATAAAACTCTCCAAAGAATGGAAGTGTAATAGGAAGGGGTGTGATGTATGTACAGAGATGCATACTGTTCTAAAACTGGTGATGATGCCACTTGAAAATGAGGAACCCAAGTGAGATTTTGGAGTGCTTCACTGGGAAACAGCACAGCTAATTTTCATATCCATTTGAATGCCACAGAGGCAGTGCTATACTTGCTTAAAATTAAAAGGTACATCAAGAATGCAAAACATCGTATACAATTTTAACCAGCCTTTTTACTTGCTTTTTAATTCTTCCCAGATTCTTTATTTCTCCACATTGGAGAAATTTTCTTTGTTGGGGTGTTCATCCCCACACCCTGGTTCCTGCTCTTGGCTGTATGCACCTTTACAGCTGCTTACGTAGCACCTGCACCTGGTCTGAGTACTGATATGGTGCTTCCTTCTCACCTTCTTACTCTTTGCTGCTTTTCATTTCCCTCCTTGCCCTTGCTGTTCAGACACCTTCATTTCCTTCTTTGTTTCCCTCTCACCTCCAAAACCACCTGTAAATTGTAAATAATCTTTTACCTGGGAAACTTGGCCTTCTTAAATAGAAATTAGGTTTTATTGTGAAACCAGAAATCCCTGCTGTGCATTGGCTGCCCCTGTGGCTACACTGCAGATGTGAGTGTACATTCGAGATCCCCAGTGCAGAACTGACACTAGGAGGGCTTTTCTGTGAGGATGGCAGGACTCTAATTTTAAAAAAATACTGATCTGAATGAAAATAATAACATCAATAATAGCTGCTAGCATT